>NW_019214031.1:0-148839 GCF_002532875.2 Varroa jacobsoni
GATTCACTTAGTAGAGGGTGATTGAGAGCGTCTGTCTCCTCGTTTCTTTATATGTGTATGAGTGTGTTTATTGGTGTCACTGTGTGTATGCGATCCGTGTGTGCTTAGGTGCCTATGTGCCTCGTGTGTTACCCCATTTCTCTGTTTCTTTTTTCTGTACTTTTCCATATATATACGTATGCCTTTTGTCTCCCTCTCTCCCTGCGCATTGCTTACATATATGGAGGGGTCCGTGATAACTCATGACCCCCCGTTGTCTTCTTTAGGTTTTTCTGGGGAAAAAGAGGGGAAGAGCAGCCCTGATTTCCTGATCATAATGATCGTAATAATAATTGCATCGACCTGCTATATACGGAGATCCTCCACCCTCTCTAGCTATCGGGCAACTTCTGTATGTTTCTTTTGTTCTTACCCGTTGCTTTCCATGTCAATGATATACATACGAGACAAGCTACCTATGCCTTAGACAGCACCTATCTCCCGCCCGCTACCCGCCCCTCATTTGATCTACAGCGGTGCACAGGTCCCGCACGACCCTACGGCGTGCGCATTTCTATCCTGTTGTTGCCCCGCTTAATATTTATTTGCTGCGACTGCTATGATAGATGCTATAGGAGTGTATTCGGTTTATGTTGCAGCTAGAGCGAGCGTTGCTGTTGTTCGCTTCACTTCCGTGTCCGTTTCGTGCTGCATCCCCCGTGTCGAAGTCAGTTCCTTCGGGGCAAAAGCTGCGTCGGACCTCTCGCGCCGACGCTGACTCTTCTAATCGACGTTGTTCACATCTTTTTCTGCTTAGTCTGGACTCTTTCTGCTTCTAGTACATACACAAATGGTGGACGCTCGTGTGCGCCTGCGCAATGCACTATTTCGTATTATGGGTGTGTATATGCATGCGTGCACAACTGCGCCATACGTGATCAATTATTTCCTGTACGCTAGTAGCAGTAACAGCAGTATACGGCGCAGAACATGTCATACGCATGACAACATGACACGTAGGTACGTAATAACCACGTGAAACGTGATGCCGGTATTGTTGTTGATACTGCGCGGATCGGTTATGTCCAGTCGGAGAAGAAGAAGAGATCAGTAAAGATAATTGGAGTCCTGCAATTTTTTTCGTGTTATCCTCGGCCGTGTGATGAAGGAATGAGGTAATTGGTGATGAGCTGATGAATTAGGTGATCTTTGCGTTACATATTCGGTTTTTATTTTTATTACGAAGGACATCGCTGCATGAGGGCCCAAGGTGGTGTCGTGTGCTCGCGTGTCGAACCTTGACCTATTTTTCATCTTTCGGATCTTCTCACGCTTCGGAATATTCCGGTTCGAACACCTCCTCATGGGCCTTCGTCTTGCTCTCCTGAAATATTTGCCGTAAAGAAACGTAGTCGAGATTACTTCGTTGAAAATGTCGGACCAAGTGGCTGTGGATGAACAAGCCTAAACTATTACTGAAAGAACAGGTTAATCAAATCTCTTGGTCGAATAAAACTACATTCTCCTTTGGATATTTGTTATACGGCATGCCAAAACAGATCTGCAAGCACTATCTATTGAAACCCATTAGTTGAGTCGCATCATCGGAAAGGCCTCGTCAGCTAAAATAAGACTGACTTTTTTGGAAGTTCTTTTCAAAGTAGATAACTGTCGCGATGTACGGCTTCCCCTCTATCACTGTTGTGTCGTGAAAACGCTGATTAATGTCTACACAACATAGCACCTCATTGAGATAGCCAGTTGGCTTTATTTCATTAAGACGAAAGCTATAAACAGTGGGTTTTTTTTTTTATTATTCTTAAAACGTTTGTAGCTCTGCCAAGCCTATCTAATATATATATTGCCCGTGCATTTAATGCCGCTTTTCCAAAAAATGAAAATGGATTATGAGACTCCACGGTAGTCAGAACGGATTTTTTCACCAAACCTATTGCTAAAAAGATACCATATCTATAATATTATGTTCCATGCTCAGTATACCAAGCGAAACCTAATACATACAGTAGAATTGCCAAGTGTGGGTCATCGAGGGAGTGCGTATTCGTTCTATTTAGAACATTGAAAATAAAACTGACGAGATTAATACCCGGTAAATACTAGTTCGGTAACAAGCTTACTTGACACTCTGGATAAGTACGTCAAATATGACAAATAACGCGGATCGATAATATCTGTTTTTGCTAACCTCCCTAAGTGCCAGTGGCCCAAGACGTTTGGATGGTGGTGTATTTGCCCTCAAAAAAATTCGAACGTATTGAGTGGAACATCAACATTTTACGGTAAAAAAAAAAAAGAAGTAAAATTTATGCCAAATTTCTGCTTAACGACTAATTCGGTATCTACAGCTTAGCACTTCATCAGTATCTCCAATGATTTAAAAAACGACAACCTAGAAGCATCAGCATCGGTTACCTATAGTTTCGAACCTCTCGATCAATGCTTATAGATTCATGCTGCATAAAACACTCACATATTTCGATCGATAGTGCGGATGCAAATAGGCTTATTTCAATTAAGTGCGTGTTCTAAAATATTTACTTAATTAACTTTTAGCGCTTGAACGACAATTCCTCCGTATATCTAGTCATAGAACAATACAGGATATAAAATGGTAAGCGTCAAAATAAATCCCGCTTTGCATCGCGGTAAAAGGAAGGGTGGTATATAACTGTTTGATGCAGCGTCTGCTTATATCGACTGTATGATCGGACAGTCGTACGTTAGTCGCATGTCATTCTATATATGCTATTTTTTGAAAGTTATTACTCGAACTCCGACTATTGACTACTAACTATTGACATTGTAGTTAGCTAGGTTCAGATCAGTTTTCGGTAAAATCCAACCCTGTTCTCTGCATTGATAAATACTAATAAAAGGGCTAAAGAGCATATTATACAGACACGACTAAGATTGTTATGTACGTAATAACATGAAAATCTAGTAATTATCTATATGCTATTAATGATATCGTACGGAATATGTGTAGAAGGGATGACTTTTATTTTCAAGCATTCAACAAGAATATTAGCATAAAGTGTTTTGGCGGATTAGGTACAAAGCGAGGGCAATTTAAATGTCGTTTGCATGTTCTCCCCGAACCGGTATTGCTCTAACATCCCGAAATGGTTATTGCTATCATTTCTATGACGGAGTTGTACATTGGGCACAATCTGTTCAGTTGTTGTATCATTGCGATGTATACGAAAATGCCGAAGGCATGAATAGCTTCCAACACCACGTTACCAGCAGCTTGAGACAGTGGCCCGGATAAGTTCATCAATGATGATTATGGTGACGTTTGTTTCTCTGCGATAGGCGTCTGCCAACATGTTATTTATGTAACTCGTAATTGGCTGAGCTCCCTAGCTAGCGTATCTCTAATCGACCCCTAAGGCGTGTATGTACGTTTTTGACAGATACGAACAGCGCAGATATGTGCTCACTGCGATAGTATCGGCCTAACTAATATTTACTTAATTTGCCTCCCAACGGTATCGTAACGGTGCAAACGGATTTCAACACGAGGCAAATAATTAGCAAATACACCATTTTAATATCATACCAACAAGTAATTTAGCAATGTGTAAAATACCGTTCGGCTAAATTACTCTTCATTGATTTTGTGCATTTGCTCTGCATGAAAAAGCGTTTTAACGATTATTTGAACTACGACATCGGCTGCTTGTCCATTTTACCGTAATGGTAATAACGCTTAACCGTCTGCTTGCAATTAAAAGCACCCATAATTTACTTTACATTATAAGCATATGGAGTCATCATTTTACAATCTTAACTACCTATTTTCCTGTTCATAGTTATTTGGCATTATTTACCTTTAGCTGATTGACTGATGGCCAGAGTATGCGCTCTCTCACTTCCAGTAGACATCAGCTGGAATAGCATTGAGGCTCAGCGATGGATAACAGCATCGCCATTTATTTAATAATAAAAACTACCCCCACCAATATTTGCTTACCAGTAAAATGGAGGTAATATTAGCCAGCGCCAAGCAGCGTGTGCCAGATGAAAGTTCGAAACGCCGGCAATGAAACTGCCTTTATAGTATAACGTCTACATGTCCTACGCAGTAGTACGCAGAAGGCACACGTGTCCTACGCTAAAATGATAAAAATCAACCCTTCATAACTTATCAGCGCCCTTACTTCTTTTGCGATTGTCTTTCATCATCATACGCATTCTACGCTCCCAACTGTGTCTCGATACGACAAAATAAAGGAAAAATTTTCGATTAAATATAAAAATAACAAAATGATGCGATGTTTAATAGATTGACCGTATCTCACGGAGCTAAAACCGTTGAACCAAATAGATGGTAACGTATACATTTTATCTGTGTCCGATGTTGTTTCCGGCGTGCCGGCCACGCTGAAAAAATATACGATAAATAGTATAAATATGAATAAAAATTGTTTTTATTTCATGTTTATCTCGTCAAATAAATTCGTTACACGTGACATCGCAGCAATTCAAAAGAAGCCTTGTTAGAACCAGGGGAAAAGCGTGATACGTTCGTAGAGATTGTAAACTCATCTGTACTTTAGTACCACCGTTATTTGGCATTATTTCAGACCAGTGGCTATTGCCATCAAGTTCCAAATAATAAACCAATTTATTTATGACTCAACCCATCATTCGAAATAATAGATCGGGTTGTAAACCATCGCTTGTACAATGGATCACACCCGTTGGTCATGCTTACCCTGCGATCAAAGGCTCATGTTTTGATTATACTCAGGCCATAACAAAAAATGCAAATAACTTAAAGAAATGAACCAAGTAACCTCTCCACGGTGTTTTCCGTTTAGCAATAGTTCCAAGTTATCTGTAAACTAAATTATTTTAGGACACCCAGGGATTTTACGAAAAATATTCCTCTATAGCGAAATATATAGTCTTTTTAGTCTTCATACCTAAATTTATATATGAGATCAAAGCCTAATCATAGGGAAGCACTTAGTTCTGTTTAACCCGTTAGAATCAATCAAGTGAAATTTCATTTTTTCTGTCAGACCCTTTTTTATGGTGACTTGTAAATATAACGCGCTAAATATAAATGTATAATAAGCGCTTGGATAAACTTCCTGTCATTTAATAGGCGTGCAACAAATAACATTGCTTTACTTCTACTTGAGAAAAACAACATTCATGATGGAATAGAGCATGTGCAGTATATCTATTCCTTTTTTTTTGTCATTTTGAAGATTTGCTACTTCAAAATAATACTATTGATAGTTTTATTATAGAATGAATATCAATATATGATTTCACAAACTTGATACGGGTTATTATAGGTCCGTTCAATGTTATCTAGCGGAATAATTTTTTTTATAAGTTTCCTGTTTAAGAAGGCTGTTAAAAATTCTAATCGTTACTTGATAAAGTAACGATTAGAATCTGGATCGGCAATGCCAACCAGACTTACCAAATAAAAAATAAATAGAGATTTTTGCAAACATTTTAGAACGCAACATTTTTCCTAAGAACAAAAATACATGACGCACAGAAAAATTTTTTTTAGCAAAATTACTGCTCCTCGAAAAATATATTCTCATTGTCAGCTTCGTGCAATGGAGTTCAAGTCGAAACAGGTATACTTATAGTTAGGATATATTTAGATCCCTTTATCGTTTTTTTCTTAATTTTACAGCGGGTTTTTAGGGCCTAGCTTATTTTTTTTTCCCTAACTTCTTGTTTATGAAAGCTAGGAAGTAGCCCAAGCGTATAGATCTACTTCTCGACACAACTTATACGACTATGTAAGCACGCATTACTATTCTATCCATAGCTTTAATTCACGGAAGAATATATTTTATTAGAAAAATAATATATTCATCATAGTCACACTTGTTTTCCTTTTCTGTCTAAGGTAAATGGTACGAATCTTACATCATGTACTGCCGTTATGCACTGCTATAGACAGATGTTTGACAACATGAACTGTTTCTCGGTGCCCGGTTTCTAACCTAAACCATCACATGCCCTTAAGCTCAATAACTAAATACGTTACCCTTGCAATGTGACGGAGCCAGGAAAATGGCCTAGCCCTGTATACGCTTTTCTCCGTAAGAATTGAGCGCAGTTCTATTGAAACTCGTCTGCAAAGTTACTGCCAAAGATAGATAGTGCTTGCCCAACCACAGACTCGCCCTTTCGCCCTTCGAGTTCCGGTGCTATGCGACACTGATAAGGTACTGCTTACAGCGTCAATTGAAAAGAGCTTACGTGTGTGGATTCAGAAACAGTCACCTATCGCACGCAAAGTTGACATAGCAGACGTATGTTTATCATTATTCAAACCGTTTTTACTGCTGCCGAGAATTATTATTTTGAGTAACGGGGTGTTCAGTTGTGGGTGCCTTTGACTAAGTAAGAATGTGTTGAGGCTTGCTGAGCTGGTAGCCGGGTAGGGATTTCGGCAGTTTCGGCCTTTTTTTTCGAATAACTACCAACGACGAGCTATGAACGAACCGAACCAGCGATGACCAGCCGCCCGTCGCGTACGAGCAGTGAAAGCCTGGCGGATAGAAGTTTCCCTTCTTTCGTTCGGGTCAGCCGTTGTCGGTCGGTCGCTTGCTTGCTTGCTTCCAAGCTACACGAGTCGACCGCGTCCTCGGTTCTTCTTGGCCCGAGCAACCCCCGTCTGCCATCGGAGGTGGAGCCTCTCGCTCAGTAGAGTTCCAAGCTCCGGAACTCCGCCTCCAACGGGCTGGACGAGTAGTGCCGACAGGACAGGCGGACAGATAGACTACAGAGGCATACCGTCTACCGAACAACGAACGACTTACGTTAAGGAAAGCAAACTCTGTTCTTAACAGAAGAATCGACCGAACCTGAATAGGATGGAGCGAGAGAGGTAGACGAACGGAAAGAGACTGGCGAAAAAGGGAAAGCATAACAGAAACTTAGATGAGTTTTGAACCAAGCTGAAGATGTTAAACGAGAGCTGGAAAAAACGCGTCAACTACCAAGCGCACTGCAATACTACTACCGACGCCGTAACCCATCTGCGAAAAGCGAGGAGCCTGGGTCAAGCCCAAACCAAGGCCGTCGGCAAGTTTGAACGTCAGGCTTGGCAGATCCAACAAAGTGACTCGGCAACTCCCTTCAACTGACGAGGTCTTACTTTGAGGGCGCACGGGGAAGGAGGCGAGGGGAGAAGGGTGTCGTATCGTTCATCACGTCACTGCTGCTTGGTCTGTGGTCAACTTGGCCTTTTCGAAATAGTGCTGATTACGACACCCTGCCTATACTAAAGGTAGCCCGCTTGGGTCGTTGTTGAGTGCAATAGTAGCGTGTTCGGTGTCAGTCGGACTGACCGCCTGTCGACCTGGGTTGGCAGTGATGGCTAACAAAAATGAACAGCCCGAGGCAGTTCAGTGTACGATCAAGTCCTACAAAAGCCCTTGTAGAGAAAATACACCGAACCCCCTCAGTCCGGATGGCTAGCCCACTACTATACGAGAAAAAGGGTACGACCTTCGTACGTGGGGCATGAGGTCGGCTCTTTCTCATATTATTTCTTTTTTGACGCAAATGCATTTCTTATCAGCTTGTTGACAAAGGCGAAAAGGCTTCTTAGCCAAGCATAACATTAGCTCTAAAGTGATGCTTGGCATTCGCTCGAAATTCGACTACTTCCCAAAACATAACAAAATGTGCCTACATTCTAATACGATTGCCTTCTACTATGTATACACATATAAGCTCAAATAGTGAAAAGCATAATTTTTGCGTGTTTTATAAATTTTATATTATACTATTATAAGCGAATCCGGCAAACTATGAAACTGAATAACTTTTAAACTAGACGGACTTGGACAATGGCTCTTAACATAAACTAGAGGCATTCTCCGTTATTTTTTACGCACTCGTCCCAGTGCTCAGCAGCTTCTGGAAAGCCACGTCACTCCCCTTTGCTTTTCCAAATGTAATTTCTCTATCTATGGCCTCTTGAAGTAAATCGAGGAAGGGATATGCTTGCCTACTAGGTGCCCTTATAGGCCCCATAATTGCACAAGCTTGCATCGAGAGTGATTGCATGATTGAAGTTCCGCAAATTATACGTGAAACACATCGCACGCATCGCCATCTAGCTTAGAGTCAATTCAAGAGGACCCATTTTTAACTCAGGTACCGTATTTTCAGTGTTTTCGTTATAGTTCCGTGCCACGCTTCATGTAAAGTGCCAGCTTTAGCCGAGGGAGCCCTCACTCTCTAAGCTTTGCATTCGTGAAAACCTTCCTCGATCGCGATAATGCACTAGTGGTGTTTGTGCCTTGGGATTTGGTTATCTTCGCGCTAGTGTTCAATACTGCAATCCCCGTTCTAGAAACATTTACACCATTTAAATATTATACTTTGGCTTAATGTCTACTCAATATTTGCACCAGTCCTCGATAAATTTTCGCAGGGCTGTGGCCTTCAAAGGACAAAGACTTGACCATTGAGTGTTAACCTTCGAGACTAAACAATGTTACTGTTAAACTTATTTCTTCTTATGTAAACTCAACTGGTTTTCACTCACAGGTTTCTAGAGAGCTAAGGCATATACCAGCGAAAATTGCTGTCAGTAACTCGTAGCTGAAAAGTTACTCAAGTTTAAGGTTTCAGTGGTAACAGCCTAGTACATTGTGGAGCAGGCATGAAGCGCGTTTTTTCTGCGTCAAGTGTAATGTATCACCCTGAGACAATACAGTGTCGTAAAGCATTATAGCTCACTTGAAGTGATGTTTATTTGTTCGTTCTAATATTATCTAAATATTACTTGCATTATTCAGTAAGTTTAACTGAATTACCTGTCCCCCTTTTTGTTGCGCAGTTGGATAATTACTGGCTGCACGAAATCACACCTATTCATGTGTAAGTTTACTTATAAAATAGGACAAATTGCTCAAGCATTTCCTTTATAGATCATTCGGAACAATATATACCTGAAAATTTCGGGCGCCCTACACCCATCAGATCTACGTTTTTTCAGGGAATCAATGTGCTTCATCTACAATGTCTAAAATACGTTTGGCAGTATTAATAAGTGCACTGTACTCGTTACACGATCTAGTTCGTGTTAACTGTAGTTAAAAGAATTTTCGAAAATAGCAAGGTCACATGCGCCTATTATTTAGTTCGAAATTATCCGAAGTCACCTTTTCGTTAACTGGCATTTTTTTGGTCGTATAAGAGCTTTCTATAATAAAACTTGTGTTGTTCAACCAGGCCAAGATCACTAAAACTCGTGCTCTTCATATATTGTGGCGATACGTATTCGATCTACTTATATTTCTAATTATATGAGCATATCCTGCCTTACCGATTACTCGCTAATGACAATCATGACTAGCAGAGAATAGAGACGCACGACAAAACAACATCTTATCTAAATTAGCATTGAGTTTGTTTGCGTTTGTCAACACCTGAAGCCGCTACTTGGAGTTCCGCCTTACGTCGGATATACAAAATGTAACATAATCTCATATAGGAATTAAAAAAAAGTACTTAAAAGTATATCTCGATTGAAAGTCTAGAGGTTCGTCTCGAAACGTCAACCCCTAACCAAGACTAGCTTATTTTCGAACAATGTTTAAGATGCTCTAAAAGAGCCAATCAGATCAAGCGGTATTGACCCATTTGCTCCACAGACGGTGAATAGGGGTGGCATAAATCTAGCAGTTGATGTTGCTAACTCTACAAATAAGCTTACCATGACCCAACTGCAATAATCTAAACTTAGCTAGAAAAAAAAAATGATAACAATTTAGAGCCAATGATACGACGATATGTTCCTTACTTCATTTCGTAGTCTAGTACATCACGGCGAGCTTTGCCAGTATACGTATTTCTTGTGGCACCCAATATCTGTATTAGCATAGAATTAAAAAAATTGCAAGGCAGATTCTATTTGTCTTATCTAGCTGTGTGATTTATCCAGTTCACCGGACTGCTTGTCTAGTTGAGTCGATAAGATGCAAAATTTACTACTGAAAAATTCTCATGAGCGCAAATCGTCATCCCAAAGCTACCCTGCTATTGCACCTTTTTGCATCCGTGCCATGTTATTTTTTGAGTAGGCCAGTGGCCTGTAATGGTCTCGCTAGTAGAAGCGTCTGCCCATCTAAATGGCGAGTTTCGGCGGATTCGTGTCGGACGCGGACGCAGGAGGACCGCCCTTCTCGAATGCAGAGTCCAGCAGAGTTCACCGCAACTTCCTGATGGCTGCGGTCAGCAAATGACGGACAAAATGGGATGTTTTGGTCCTTATGGTTGAAAAAACAGCATCAACAATGACGCAAGAGCGGAAATATCACCACGTTTTGGTTGCAGAAATTTTATGACCGCCGATGCTGTTGCCGCTAAAAATTGCAATTTATCATAGTCGTATTTAATTGGCTCGTGCTGTTGACGAGTACGTGTACGAGTCTGCCCCTACAATTGAATCTAACCACCGACTATAGTAAACGATTTTATTGATCTCTGTTTTGATCTTGCCGATCGCTGAGATTTTCGATCGGCTGGAGGCGATCTTCGATTTCCTTTATCATGTCCGTCTTTCGCCGATGCGTACGCGATTCGACGAAACAGTTGCACTTCCTCGTTGCCGTGTCGTACAAGAGAGTAATTTTAGCCCTCTTGCAACACACGAATACTACCAGCTCCGATAATGATCAGGGCGTGATTGTAATCTATCTTCCGCTGTTAATACGTTCGGTGTCTTACGCTGTTCTTCAACATTGTACATTTTTAGTAATTTCACACTTATCTATTAAGGGAAAAAGGCCTTTCCTTTGCGATTTGCGATAGGCGATTGCGAAATCCGAATTTTTCAAGTTAACTACGTGTCCTAACGCTGAGCACAGTAACAGCTGAACTTACGTTACGCGTGGTCAGATGCCTCTCCGTGGCAAAAGGTGTTTGATAGCGGCTCTATAAAGCAGTGGTACATGCTACGTATAGTGTAGAAATTACGACAACGCTACTGTTCTAACATGTAACAGATATCGTATCGTATCGTATCGATCCGTAACCGAAAGTTTGGCTATCGCACACTGTCTGCCGTTGTTGTGTTTTGTCCTTATTTTTTAATGTATGCTACAGTGTCAATTAGGTGAGTATGTGGGTACAGACGCAGCAGTACCTTGAACACTGCGTTTAAATGCCCCGATTAGGGCTAAATGAAAAAGCTTAAACGTACCATATATGTACGTTTTAAATGCTAAGTTTCCCGACTCTTTCAGGTATGAGGAGTTACATATGCTAACTACGATCAAAGGTTTTACTAATTATAACATAATTAATATATGCTAAATTATTATAGCTATTACTTTTTTGAGGTATACTGACTAATCGCTCATTTGACTACAAGGTCAGGGTCTTTTTCAAATCTTCTCTAGTTAATTTTCCTTGTTCCTCTATTGTGCAGAACGTTTTCAGCATTTCGTAACAATTAAGGCCATATTTAAGTTAGATGAATACCGATCTAGATTTCAAAGTCATGTCATAAATCCATTGGAGTCTACCATCTGTAGTTGAGGCTCAAGAAACTAATTCAACAGGTATTTGATAGCTTATTGGAACGCGACAATTGGAAAAAGACCATTTAGCAAATCTAAAATCGCGTACGTGCGTTGCTTTGCCCGTAACGTGACCCATTCTTTTAAAAGAACCTAAAGCTTGCCTAGGTAACCCGTCCTCATGTAAAGTAGATAGTTAGCAGGCGCATCAGGACTGTGACGCATCAAGCAAATATTAGACTTAACGTTAACTGTCGAACAGCAATTAGTGTCGTTTAGGAACTCAGAAAGCCGGATAGTCTATGTGAATAACAACCGCTGATGTGTGATCTGTCGTAGCCAAGGATTATACTTTGACAAGCATAGAGTATGTCCGCTTATTCGACAGAAGAAACACATACACAAAAAATGGAACTTTGTTTTTCTTTTTTCATTCCCTCGACATTGGAGAAATTAACTTGACTTGTCACTTTCCCGAAGTTAAGCTATTCTTTCATGAGCAAATTGTCATTGCAACTGCATGATTTGATAAGCCGAAAGCATCCGATATATACATTTATGTGGTACAGAATCATTTCTTTAATAAAATGTTCCTCAAGTATCGGTGGCTATGCGTCGGGGCAACGTCTGAACAATGTATTTGTTAGCATAAAGTAAAAGAGTCTGGTGTACGGCTATTCAGAGACTTAAAATAACATTAAATGTTTCTTGCTCCAGACCCTGCATTTCGGACCACTCTTCCATCAAAACTCTTTTCATGGGCATATAAGCCCATAAAAATTGGATAATAGCGGCTTTTCCTGCTCTAGGATAACTCGGCTTCACGTTATATATATATATATATATATATATGGCTGCCTTGTTTAAATTTCTTCAAAATAGTAGCGACTGCTGTTATCAAAGTGGTTCACATTATATTTACTCATTATTCTGATATTAATGACTTCTCAGTTTTAAAATGTACTGAACTTACCACTGACGCTTTAAAAAAGTTCCCTAACTCGCCGTAGCGATCAACAGACATGAGATCTTTTTCAAACAAACAGCTGAGTTGTGTTGAAAATATATAAATAAAACTTGTTTTTAATATATAATAATGTAATTGCCTTTAAGTACGACGGTAGAACTACAAGAGGCACTTGGAAATATCTAACAAATGGTAGACAGAAATGCATATTAAAGGCAGTATAAACGAGATCTCGATAGGTGTAGAGAGTCCCATATTGTAAGGTAGCTTTATGTAGTACGTATTGATATTGTAAGTAGCAGTGAAGTTGGTGTTGTGCTTCCAAAAAAATTCTAGCCCTAGGCTTATTATGGCCAGCAAACATTCCGACGCTAGCAAGTTCCTATAGTCATTGATGATATTGAGATAATAACCCGTCTAATTATCGACAATCGCAATACATACGACTGTATCAGTTACCATTGCATAGCCCGTTATAAAATAATTATATGTGGGCCTATTGTGAGGATATTGAATCTAACAGACAAGCGTAATATCTGCACAATTTTCTTGCTACGCTACCCTCCGTTTTGATTGAGTTGTTTAACACATGGTTTAATGCTCTTTTCATTAGCTCCTTCGAAGCGTATAAACGTCTAAAGACAAGCAGCTGCTGCTAATGACTATCCGTGGATCAATAAATTCAGTTGTCAAATTTATCTTCTTATTTGATAACTGAAGTAAAATAGAGTTGTACGTGTTTTTACATTTTATTTATTTGTTATTAATATTTTAGTTGAATCTCTCATTACTGTCAGTTTTCCTATCTATGCTCGAGTTGGGTCGATTTCCATCGCAAAGCACCATTGAACTGGTAACTCGTTAGAGAGTTGTTTACCCAACGGCCCTTGTAATGTATCAGTAAATATTAAGGTCCTACAGACAGGCACAGGTGTACTCTTTGCTATTTCCGTCGAGCAACCATGCGTCACACCTTCGTTTTTGACGATCCTCGATTTCAATATCTGATCCCTCGTCTTGAAGCAGCGCGAGCTCTAGCTTCGCCGGCTCTACAGACGACTCTCCTCGACTTCGTATCTTCACCGTCTTATACTGCTATGCGACTCCTGCAGCCGCCACCATCTTCGCGAATTTTTCTTTCCGATCGGCGTGCGGCACGGCCTTTGCGTAAGGATCAGGCTTGCAGTCTCGTAGCTAGGCACCCGCAGACCGACACGCATACTAATACGCAGTCAACTAGGCTTAGACAGAAATAGCACCAGTCTACCAGCAGCATGCGGCAGACCCGCGTGGTCTGGCGGCATGCTGTAGCCGCGTACGGTAGCGGTGCCCATGCGCCAGTTCAGCCGGGACCGAAGAGTCCTTCGCAGACAGCAGGACCGAATGACTGGGACCGCCCGACCTAGCGACCGACTGCAGAAGAAAAGCCAACGAAGAGAGGAAACTGGCTGCAGCGTCGTTGCCTGCCTGCCTGCCCGTCCGCCTGACGCTGTCTCAGTAATTTACAACCAGGGTTTCCAAGGTGGCGCGCTGGGCTCCAGGCGAACTACTGCTGCTGCTGCTGCTGCAAAAGCAACGGACGCCGATGTGCTCCTGCAGCCGTAGTGGTTGTATTGGTGTTCGTGGGATGTGTGCTCTGTTAGCTACCAGGAGCTGAGTCTCAACCGCCTGCTTGAGGCTGCCTCAGCTCACATGGGGCGGTGGTGCGCCAGTAGAGCCTGCTGCGGCAACTCCTCGTCGCAGCGTGTCTGCCTAGATCTAGGCCCGTGCCATAGCCGTTTCGTGCCTTTCCTAGTCGCTTCTCCATCCGTCGACCGGGAGATTTACGACCGCTGTATGGGAATGGGACGGAGTAGTGCGGAGCGGCGAGGTGAGGGGGTTTGTGAGGGATGAAGGCTGGGGGACAGACGGCCGGGGCCGGCAGGATAGTTATATTTGGGGGTTATATGGCCCGCAATGGCAACATTATGCGGATTCGGACGCGGCTGCAGCCGCGACGGCTCCTGCTTTCGGCTGCTGGTACAGCCAGGCTAAAACCAGCCTGGTCCAGTCTGCCTTGGCTATCCGGCTCTGCGACTCACCAAGCCTGCAAATAAACGAGACATGGTTTGCTCAGACACCAGTTCCCCAGTCAAAGCGAAAAGAGAGAAAGCAATAGCGAAGAACTGTATGTTCTTCAGGCGACGGGCCTGTGAGTCTGTTTGCCTCACTGTACGCTAGTCGAATACAGCCCGAATGCAATCAGCCGCCCACAGCCCTTTCTCCCACATCCCTCGTCCCAAATATACTACCTTAGCCTGCGACCAGAACCCTGCGTGCGACCAGCGTACGTCTGTCGGCCTGCTGCGCTGCCAGTCGCTGGGCATTTACGCTGGCTACCACTACCATGTATTCTACTCTGCCCCATCTCAAAGCCATCTTCATCGTCACTGACAGTCGTCCAGTTGTGCTAGTAGTACTAGCAAGCAATTCTATCCAAATACTATAACGCTTACGGTAGATAGAGCGACTACGACTCCGAACGGCTTTGGACCTGGGTTTCTCCAACAACTCGTACTCGTTCTGCTTTGCTCCGATCTGCTACGACCCTATCGCAATAGTGACGGCAGAACAGTCTTCAGATACAAACCATAGATCCCGCAAAGGAAAAATAAGGAGACGATGAGCAACGAAGGAAATAGAAAACGAATTGGGAAATTTCTACGAGGGTCTCATAGAAATACGAAGAGAGGCTCTGCTGCACTACAGCAGCCCCAGGCAAGAGCGACCACCATCGCAGCCATAACTAGCCCAGCGACCGTCTGACCGACTACTTCGACGGCAGTCACGGCGACGAAAAAAATGAAAACGAAGCGAGCTCTTCTTGAGGCAGCAGCGACAGTAGCAGCAGCCTAAATCCCATCTCCTGAAAACGTAGTAGTAACAGCAGCAACCGAAGCTGCCACGGTTAGGCACAGTTTTATCCGAGCTTCGTCCTAACATGCAAGTGTCAGCCCAGGTGCATCGCCAGCCACCCGACCAGTCTACCGTTTGCTAATGAACGAAGGCAAGTGGTACGAACGATTGGGTATGAAGGTAACGCGCCTCCTAGTGGACGCCCGCACCGGAAGCTCTTTGCCAACACTCCCCCTTAACCAGATTCTCCCACTCCATTCCACGTTTTGTGATAGCGAAATAAAGGCTTCACCTGCGGGTGTAAGCCTGCTGGTGTGAGCTTCTAGCAAATCCTCTATCAAGCAGCCAGGCGGATAAAGTATGTCTGCGAACCAATTCTATTTGGCGGAGGAAAAGAATACGCTGACTATTCATACTGAATCTAGTGGAATAGAAATAGTGAATAGTCTTTTTGGTCGATAATGATATACGGCCGAGCGCACTTACGGGGTCAGCTAACGGAGCTCGATCTATAGAGTTCTGTTATTTATTCTGGTATTTAGGGATTGTACGTGGCATTACGTGTGTTTTTCGTTAAACTCTTGAACTTAGATCACCTCACGTGTACGTACGCCTTGTAGGCAAACAGCCTACCATTGCATAATCGCAAGAACTTTATCAAAGGCTGAGGACGCAATGGGTTCGGAAAGAGCCACGCATCTAGGTCGCTAATGGCAGCCGATGATATTTCGAAAGCGATATATTTCCTATTGAAATTGAACTAGAAAATACGATGCTTTATGATGTGTGCATGGTATCGGTGTTGTATTCTGAAGCTCGATAATGTACTTGTTACTACTTAGAAGATAATGAGGATAACGGTTCCTCCTGCTCACTGCGACATGGCTAACCAGAGTAGAGGGTATTTCACTTAGGAAAACCTCAGAGGGAGGCTACTCAGGGCGACGGTAGTGAAAATGAAAGCGAGAAGATAACGGGATCTCCCTCTGACGATCAAACGAGGTGATCGCTCGAGATCATAGTTGTTGAAAACCCACCTGCTTATTACCCAGATAAACCCTTGACAACAATATTATAAATAATGGTAATTTTATAAAAATGATTAGCGGAATTAAATTTAATTTTCGAACAGAATATCATTACCTTTACTTGCATGGTTATTATTATTAACTTACATAATTATTTTGCACTAAATCAAATAAGCTCTAGAGGTAATCACAAAAGAACCGCGAGGATTTTTTCCTCCGATTTCTGCTAGAGCTATGGAATTGGCAAATAGATTGAGCAAATTCAAAATAAGGATGGACTAGCCGAAACATAAATTATGTGCGTGATTATGGCGTAAAGACCTTGAAGTCATCACCAAGTACGTTACGTCAGATATTTAAGTCAACTCTTTAAGTGCTCAGGAGGCAGACTTCATCGAGATTTTTGGCCAGATGGCGGAGAGGATCACGCGATCCTAACGACGCGTATACACGTTGAATTCGAAACTGTTGGCTTTTGCGATCTTGCACTTAGGTATTCTACGTACAAAGACTCCACGGCCTAGCAATGTATTTCCAGTTGCTTGAATCAGGCTTCTTACACATTCAGCGAAGTTTCTAACGAGGACACACCGGTAAGTTGACTTACCCTTAATTATCGTAAAACCGTAGCAGCAAAGCTAGTCCAAAGTATTTCTAAGATTTAGTCTAAAAATGACTGCGTTTTCTGTTTGCTAATTCAGTTGACTTTACGAACATGAAACCTTCAAGTCCGATGTAAAACTGTCAAAGATTAGATTATAAAAGCAAGAAAACAAATAACTTTAAGAAAAAAAACATCGTTGTGCCATTTGCACTATTACTGTATAGTTAGTAAACTTATATTTTGAAATTTCCGCTGTCATTGTCTTACGCGTTTGAGCCAACGTTGCCCGGCACTAGGCGATACCTGACATCGTTCTCCTTGAATTCAACGTCACGCCATTCAGGCTTCACAATTCGCTTTGTCCTTTTACTGCTTTATGCTCGGTCACGCACTCTCCGTTACTATTGCTGAAATGTATCGCCCCTCAGATGCACGTTCACTATTTGTATGAGCAGCATCACTTGACAACTCGTTCGTGGCCCGTATGTTTCGGACGTGAACAAGGTTCCCACGCACAACACCGTTCCAATTTTGGTTGTCAAGCAACTGCTCCTGGCAATGGCTACGATAAGAGAGACAGGGATATAAATGAACCGGGACACACGCTGCCTGCTCGAAACGGCCGTGATACTGCCAGTGATTGTAGCGATGGCGACGATGCTGTCTGCTTGTGCAGACGCGACAGCGATGACAGCGGTTGAAGTTGTTCGCGCCAGAAACCGTCACAGAGAAGCAGAAGCCCCCCTACTCCTCCGTCTGCGATAGGTGAGTGATGTCACATTGGTGGGGGCACCTGGATGCATAGCGCACGGGGGTGTCTATCCATATTGAGGGGGCGAAAGCCTGCTACAGTGCTTGCATAGCAAAGGGTGCTGTTTAAAGAGAGTTTGCGGTGGATGGGGCCCGTTTAGCGACGGTAGCGGCAACTAACGGTATCGTTCTCAGCGGGCCCATCCCAGTATTCTTCACTACGAACGCGTGACACTCAAGCCGCCGTTTGCGAGCGCGCTTTTCTAAAACCTTCGCTCAGTTAGTTACCCCCCTTCGCAACTTCAAGCTCCACTACCACCCCGCTTTTATCAAAGTAAGAGCCAATGTAAACGTCGCTTTTTCACACTACCTTTCGGCCCCATCAGGGCAACGGACGTCTGATAGAGGCAATCTACCTATTTCTTCAGTCTGCAGCAAGCTACGTCGAGCGCACAAAGCTAGTTGGAGGGTGCGGGGCAACGACTCGCCTCTGCTGCCGGTACTGCAAACCTACCGCCATCGATGCTGTTGTTGCCACTTTTCTTTTTTCTTCTTCATTTTGCTTCTCATTATTGTCACTTTGCAGCGCCCGCTGCTCCGACTGCTGATTATGGCGGTCGTTTCTGTCGCTGTTGTGGCCTGGCAACTGAGCAGGCGGTCGGTCGTTCGAGATAGCTGCTGGCCAAGAAAAAGGAGGAGAAGCGACGCAAAAGCTGCGGGTATTCCCCCCCCCCCCCCGTCCCCGTCCTGCGGTGGGAATTCGTTCAGCGGGGAAGCAATGCGATGCTAAGGGGGATCCGCGGGTTTTGACGATCACTTGAGCTACCGCAGCCATCTCATAAGTTAGCATTCACTCAAGAGGCGAGAGCCAGCCGTCACCAGCCAGTCGCCGAGCGGCTTTAACATAGTAGATGTACTATAGGTACATAACAGAGGAGACAGGCGGGTACCGCCTTTTGACAACAGCAGCAGCAGCAAGGACAGACGCTTACCTGCGCCTCGACCACCGGTGAACGGGAGAAGAAGAGGATCGCTCTAAGTTCGTTGGCTTTCTCCGCTATATGCTGTTTAAACTGCGAGTGTCCTTAAGCGGCGTTGCGACACGGGGTGGTAAGATAGACAGACAGACAGACTGACAAACAGAGCGGGCGGGAGAGAGGCAATGGCCGGCCGCTAGTCAGCCCACTGCACTGGCTGCGACATCGGCTTAGTCTTGTAAATAGATGTGCTCCATAAAGTTAGGTTTGTGGCGCCGAACCCGGGGCGACAGGCACAGACGCTACCAAGTACTTCGTGCTGTCACCGTTACGATTTGCCGCCGTGTAATGGCTCCTTGACTTCCACTTATGTAGCACGGTCGCTTACAGCTGAAGTAAACAAACGTCCTCAGCACTTTCACGGAGGCGTTTTCTCTAGCAATTGCATGACGATATATGCAGAAGCAAGCACTGACGAGGCTTTGGGTTTTCTACAAGATCAAAGGAGGATCCACTCGTAAGCGAAGCCCACGAATACTTCAATCTAGCGCAGCGCTTGTGGCCGCAGAGTTCGCTGAATGAAGGTACCTTTCATTGGTGTGTTCCATGTGAAGGGGCTATGTGCGTCAGTGAGAGAAACTGTTATGAGGTGAAATGGCCCACATCAAGTGGCCTATAAACACGCGCAGAATAGGCTAGCAGGAATAAGTATGGCGATGGCTCAGCGCCCGATCGAGGCCTCAAGGTAAAGGTGGTATTTGAATGCAGAGACACGGCTGTTCCTGGTGATGGTGGTTGTGGCTAACGGTAAACTACTGCAAGATAGGCGCCAAGGGGCAAACAGGTGTGACACGGAAGAACATAAAGCACACGTACAGATGCATGCATACATGCATGACGTGTATACATCGACAAAGGCATACCCTTCGTTAGACCTGAAAATCCTTAATCAAACAACAGGGGGGTGTTCTTCGCGCTAGCTTCCAAGCGCATACACCTAAAATAAAACATCGGTTTTTCTCTCTAGAAAGCAGGTCTCCATATAAGCTAAAAGGTAGCTACGAACTTCTTCTCAGTGATTTCTATTAAAGCTACTACAGGAAAATTGAACTACTATATCATGTTAACTGAACAGCCACGTTTGTTTTCGTAAATAATTGATTGTATATGTTTGCAGATTTTTTAATTGTGAGATTTCGGTTACTGTTCAAGCTACAAAAAAATTTTTCCTTAAATATATGCAAACAAAGGAAGCAATATTTTTTAAGCATCAATTATAATAGTAATCTATAATAAGTTTTTTTCAGCCACTCGCCCAATTCAAATCAGAAACCCTGTAAATCAGTAACTGTACTATAAGCAGTCCCAGTATGGTAATTCTCTATGTTAGCTGAAACGGCACAAAAAGATGCTCCATCAAGTGTTCCATATTTATCTAATTTTGCCAACACATTCACGTTCACCTACAAGGCACATTTATCTATACATTAACGCAGTAAGTTACAGATACGTTATCTGTACTTGATTTTTTCAAAATATTATCCATATTTTATAACGTTCACTACTACAACGATACGTTATACGTTGAGAGTACATAATACACGTACCTTCTTCCATTTCATGCGTCTGTTTTGGAACCAAATTTTAATCTGGCGTTCCGTGAGGCAGAGGGCATGTGCGATTTCGATTCGCCTTCGGCGCGTGAGGTAACGGTTAAAACGGAACTCCTTTTCAAGCTCCAGCGTCTGAAAGCGCGTGTAGGTCTGGCGGCCTCTCTTGCGCTCTGCTGCACCATCGACAGCCATAGTCGAAAAGCAGACGATTTGTCAGAAAGCCATTGTGATCGAATGTTAGTAGCATTACTGTGAACCTCTGTGACAAGCATACTTCGGCTACCAGGTCTCTTTAGGCTTAGCTTTAAACATGCTGTACATTCTGCAAGGTTTGCTGGCCTTATTAATAAAACCTGTCTGGGTAAGGCAAGCGGCATCATGTGGCAAGACAACTTGCTAGCTGGACACTAACGGTCGCTATTTATCTATCCACTTACCAAACTGACTTCTCATCCAAGGATACAGTATACTACAGTCTTTCGATGAACCCTGGTCGCTACTGCAGTCTTCCGGCTGAAACGTTAATCGTCTCCACACATTAATACTTTTTCTATTTTCTTCTGCTTTTTTTTTTATGAGAAAAATGTTTAACGCTATCAAAATGGTCAACAATGAATGGCGTAAGCAAAAAAAAAGCCATAACTCATTAGGGCATACGCCATATATGGCGTAAAAATTGTATTTTTGAAATTGCGAACGGATGTTGCCTGTTAGGTCACAAAGGCAGTCAAATTTTATACCGAAATAACTACATTTTTTAAACCGTTTATAAGTTTTTTTCAGCCTGGTTTTAAGGGTAAAAACTTTCCGCAAAAATCGATCCGTGAATATTTCCTGCGGGTTTTGTTAATCTACTACGTCCATTTGAGCATGTTTGCTGGCAACGCTATTTTTTAATAAAACAAGTTCATTTTTACCGGTTGTGGTGTGAAATCTCCGCCAGGCGGTGGTTGAGGCGGAGGATAACACTGAGGAACCATACTCTCAGGTGTTCCTGTCGAATGCCTGGAAAAACAAACCCATTGTACCAAAGATGTAAGGGTCTTGTCAGTTTTCAAGGCTGTGTCATTTCATACAGATGCTCAATATTTTAACTTTTGTATCCATCACTGGATTTATGTATAAATTACGCCTAGCTTAGTCGTACTACAACCTTAGATTATTGCATTTTCAGTAAGTATATGGATATCTGAGGGTACTATGGCCACTTTTTGCGCAGATATTCGTAGCTTTCTACTGTATCATTCCTATATTTAAGATAAATGATAAAATAATTGGAAGGTCGTTACACGGACGAACAGAAACATTCTCGTATAAAATAGTTCATGTAATAACTATTTGCAAAATTTGTCCGGACAGTTAGACTAAGTAGCAGTTCAGGGCAGGATCTACAGGTCTATTATAGTTACATACGATATCACATAATGCTGACCTTTACATGAATCAATATGTCACGCTGCCAGCTGAACTCGCAGCTTTTTTCATCACTAGGACTACGGCAACAATTACATTATAGCTTATTTATTAACTTTAGAGCTTTTCGTAATAAAAGCTCGCATCCCGCTAACGGTTAGCGTAAGGCTTTTCTGGATTTTCTAAGGATATTTCTGGGTTTCCGTAAAGTGGAACGTCTTACATCAATCAGTCGCTCGTAAGGCAGGTTCGTCTAATGGTTCACACAGTTACCACGTCAGTTTACATATTTAGAAACAAAAAAAGAAAATAGAAAAGATATATATTTAGAAATCAATATTGAGGCATGTAAAAAAATATATATATAGTGTTTTGTCTACAGGTTTAAAACTTCCAGCTCCAGAATTCCATTGGAAAATGTGACTTGCTATAATTATACGCTGCAATATCCAGACGAAACGTTTTAAGGAACAGAGTACCCTGTTTGGGCGAAAATTATATTCCGGTAAGTTGAACTTGCGGCCTGCACACACATACATTGTTCTAATACGTTGCCGTTAAAGTTATGTCTAGGTATCTGAAAACCAAGTACAGTAACATCTGTTAGCCTTCTTAAGTTAACTATAATTAGGGGGGCAGAATGTTTGTATGGGCTTGAGATCGCTTCCCAGCACAGATAAATTATCGAAATACATAATAATATCGATATTTACACTGAATTCGTTTACTTCATAAGTTTCGCTCAATAGATTAAAATATCATGTCCAATTTTGTTTAAAGTAAGAATATAACATTTCTGGGCATTGGGTTATGACGAAGTCGATTGTTCCTCACAGCTGACCGCTTGCTCTATGCTGAATGGTTCGCTACGGCACTGTTACTCCAACGACCAAAGGGACCCTGACCGTATTACCGCAACGAACTGTGCGAGCAGTGAATGTTGCGTGCTGGCTTTTTCCACTGAGGATTCGACTGATATTTTAGCAAAAGCGACCATGTCGGACGAGTACAACTACGATAGGCTTCAGATCAATATAGGCCCTGGCCGAATAGCATTTGTCCGGCTAAGTTGAAACTATCAATCCTCATGTGTAGTGGAAGCCTTACAGTCGATAGATGTTTGTCCTGCTTCGTGCTTGGCCCTCGACGCTTACCCTCATTTTATATGTGTAGATTAGTAAAACACAGCGAAAGATATTCTGAATAGATATCACAAGTATGCGCAGAAGGAACTAGGCCAGATAGGAAAAGCAATAGGAAGCATTTTGCGACGTGGCCTAATATTAAATAAACAGTGAGGCTAGCTAATCATCGTTTTGAGTTATAGGTGTGATCTAAAAACGTGAACGAAGAAGACTCTGAATTGAAAGACTCTCTGAATATAGGAACTGTCCCCATCGGAACCTCATATAGAAAATCCTGTATTTGACACGATCCGACTGTTTTGGTCAGGCTGTGGAAATACCATATCCCGATAATGAATACGAAACATATCTTGCTCTTTTATAACTGGAAGGCTTGTAGAGAGAGAGCAACGTACGCGATATATATATATCAAATATGGCGAACTGGCGTCAATATTAACAAGCGTTTTTGTCAAATCAATAACGCCTTATAGCTGGTTACTAAAAGATACAACGAATGAAAAACGAGCGGGAAGTGCCATATCACCAATAATCGTTCATTGTTGTTTGTTATACCCTTACGTGGTTGTTGAAAGCTATTACGATGTAACTGTGTTAGTTATCATAACTGCACATCCCCCGGAATCAGTTTCATCCGTCCGAACGAAAACTTCAGCTTTGACGTTTTTGCAAACTTTTTTGGATCTAGCCATTGCACAGAAAAGTTCTTATTATTTCTAGTTTTTAATTATTTCTAGTACTAATCATGAACAAATAGACCGTGTATGTGAACTATAATGTTGCGCTATTTTTTTTTTATTATTTTCCTTTAATTTAGTTATTTTTATATTGTAGACAGAAGAAATCTTTTCTATAGTTTAGCCAAGTCAACGGAAATAGCGGTAATATAACGTTGAATGAAGTGAAAGCGACAGACGTTTGCAGTTGGGTAGATTTTATAGAATATAAATAAGATTATCATCTATAAGAGTTAAAAAAAATATACTGTACAGCGCGAAAAAAGTGCGCGTATGATTTTTCCCTAATACCATCAACGACGATACGCAAACAGTCGAAGCTGGAATTGATTGGGTCATCTAACCGTGAATTTATGTCCGATTTGTCTCTCTTATTTCCTTCTATGTTCATGTTTCAATTGTACAAAAACATTTCTCTTCTCACAAACGTCGGTTCGATACATATTCACGTAGACACAGTTATATAAAACAACAAATTTTTCTTCTTAACGCATATATATATATATATACATCTATATATATATATATATATATATATATATATATATATAGAACTAATCAGGGCGTCAGGGAACTCACTTTGCAAGTATTCCCTGTTAACTATCACAAAACTAATTTCGGCCAATAAGCGTTTCAGAATCCGAACCTATTCGAAGAAGAGTTCGGGCCTTTTTCCGTCGCTTTTGTGCAGAACCTGAAATTTGTAATGGTATAATACTTGTTTTTCTCTATTTTTTGAAAGTAATGCATGCATAACTAGAATGCAGTAGCGTTATAAAAAAAATACTGTTCCCTATTTGAAGATAGGATTTAATACGCTGACATTTTGAGCCATGCAGTAGACCTCTGAATAACAGCGTACCGACCACTTCGGGTCTCAATTGGGCCACCTATAAACGTTAGTCTATTTCTACGCCACATTTGCTCCTATCAGTATAATACGATATCGGGATACTTTTTTTCGCAGCGACTTAAAGTGTATCAACATTGTAACTGCTAATAAATTATTATTATTTCTATATATTTTCTAAATAGGCTCAGAAACGTCTTTTTTTCTTTTAATATAATCGGCTTCTTATAACCTATCCTATAACAGCTATAAAAGGTTATTAAAGTTGCCTTAAAAATTCACATAGATTGCCTGAATACTAACCGTTCGTGTGACAAACAACTAAAAACCTTATCAAATTGTTCTTTGTAATTTTTGTGTTTTTAAAAACGACCCATTAAAGAAGTCATTTTGACTGGCCCATGGTAATTGTGGTAGAAAATCCAACTTGTAGTTTACCTTCTAAAAGGTGACGTACCGTCAGCATAAAGAGAAAAAAAAACTAAGCTTTTCAATTATTAAAACTCGGCTAGTTAAATAATTGGAATCTACGCTTTCAAAATTTCTGTAACGGTGTATAGGGTTGTTTAGCGGACTCAGTGATCTATTATACAATGGCGTCATCTATCCAAAAACGGTGTGATCTAACACGTGGGGTCATCTCGATAGGGTGTCGTAAACCCAAGCCGCTAGCAGGCCGGAATAGCTGCAGAGCTGTTCCGCGACAAGCCTGAAAAATTCCGAATAAGAGCAAAGAAAGAGACGAGGTCTCGATAGCGCTTGGTCGCATCGGGCCGATGCAAGCTTGTCTCGTTTGTTATTGAAGACACTGCCAGCGCTATTTTTGGGCGTACCTGTTTGTGTATGAGGTGCTATAGGGCTTTAAGCGGCATGAGTCTTGGGTATTACGTACACGGAGATACGTTCCCTTATGCTAAAATGTGTCGTTTGTTTTTTAAAATAAATTAGAATTTATACACTGCGATGACGTAGCCCATTATCGAGTCGAGTGTACTATTCATCATCTTATTCATCTCTTATGTTTGTGAATGACGAGCATTTTTATTCCTACTACCTACGATCAATATCTGGAACGAAGCAGGTCCTCGAGCCTACATCTTATATTCCCTGATTTCCAACGGCGTCTCAGAATAAGCGAAATGCGTGCGAGCAGGCTGGGGTAGACCCATCGTCCTTTGAAACGTCCTTTGAATGGGCATACAACTATGCTGGATTACGGAATGCTTTCGATCCTTGGGACAAGCAACGTCGGCCGTGGTTACTGATAGTAGAGGAGAGGTGCACTATTTCGCTGGTCGATATAATAGTGCCTTTACGAACGCAACAGAATAATTGGAGTCATTTACAACAAGCATTTCAATAATTAGGTGCGAGTACATGGGCATACATGTGAAAAAAATTAATATCTAATTATACAAACAATAATGTTCGCATATATTAAAGGGCCTAATTAACTTATTATTGGTTTAGTTTCCTTTGGTCGAATGCAATATTCGTTAAATACATTTTTCGATAGACAGATATTATACTACTGATTCAGGAAGTACTGATAAAAGGGTCGAACTTTGCCGGCTACAGTTCAGTGCGTGACCGGGCCCTTAAACCTACATTAGCCCGTCTGTGTCTCTACCCACCAACCAAATTTCGGAGAGCACTTCAAGCTGTGCTCTGTATTTTAGATGCTTTGAAGCGAACGATTTTTGAGCGCATTTCCTTTTTTCTTAGAAAATTAAAAGAAGTTTCAAAGAGCATTATTATATTCTATGTTAACAACGAGATTAAATATACACAGCTGATGCTGCAGAAGGTTCGTTTCAAGAACTAGGTTATGGGTCAGTGTCTGGGAGGGCAGGTCGTAGGTTTTTGACTACAAAAAATGTACTGCGTCATATATCGCCACATTTGTAGGAGATTTAGATGGTTACCTATATATATATATATGGATATCTTGATTCTAGCCTCTATTCACTAGGTCTAACTTACGTAACCATTAGGAAATGCCTAAAAGACAAGCTTTGAGGCGGTCAAGAAGATTCGAGAGCAAAAACAAGGATAGTGTGAGGGTCTATTGTTAGAATTGAGTTGAAAAAAACTGTTCTCACCACTAGAAAAATAGTGTCATATGGGTCTTGAGTCCAGTGAGGATCACGGCAAAGACGAGAACTATCATTCGTACGATACACGAATATCTAGTTGGCACAGAGCAAAACTCGGGATTTTTTGGCCCAGAAGTAGTACTTTAAATGATTATGATGCCCAGTGGTCGAATTCCACTCAGGAACTGAACATAGTAAGTCTTCAGTTATCATCAGTTTAAAGTTCCAACGCCAATTGATCGTTTTTATCATGCGTCCTTCAATCGTTTTTCAACTGATGATTGCTCATTGTTTTTTCCGAAAAAACTATGCAATACAAATATCATATACCAAGGTCAGTATAGGTGTGAAGTTGCGTTCAGGCCGCACAGATTTTTTTTTAAATATGACTGAATTACCTTGTTTGGTGCAATATATGATAAATCTAGTTTAATTATATATTGTAACAGACTACAAATAACACACAGTAGTTGAACACATACATGCTCCATAGTAATTTCATTGTACGTAGAACTATCTATATACGATACTAGTCCTATAAAGATAATAAAAGCGAAATTTAAAAAAGATATCAGAAAATAGGGACAACATTAGGAGAGAGAGAGCGTAATTCAACATAAGAAGCTTACAAGTTGTCTTAGTGCTAATATTCGATGATGCCCCGTCTCTTATCTGTATTTGCACAGTCTGTACTGCTACCCGCTAATCAGGCGCTTTAAATGCTTTACCATTGTGCTTTCCACACACACTCCCTACCCTGCTGGAAATGGGTTTTTTAGCGTCTGTAGTTTACTACGAAATTATGCACCCGTACTTATATTATCCTTGTAACTGCATTCGATCGATACCGTATTTGTCTGCCGGCTGGATTGACCTTGGCCTCCAATCTCCTGAGCAGACGTGGCAAAAGTATCCTCAAGACCGATTTGTTCACGGTCGCAGATAGACGTTCGCAGTGAGATATACGTGACGGATACACAGCGTAAAATGGGGAAAACCCAATTTGCTTTGACTTCGATATCACGTACCCCATTCCATAATTTTATTTATCAATTATTATTATTCAATTTCATTTTCCTGCTACACCGTTGACTTCAATGCCGAATCAAGGGATAACTCATTAATATCATATATTAATTTATCAACAATTTCATACGTAGCGGTGTTCGTTTTTGTCTTAGTAGGAGCTCGGCCTGTAGAGATTCCTACTGCCTATTTTTAGCGAGAAATAGGCAATTTTAAGAAGAGAGTCTCGACGCAAGAAAAAAATACTGTATTTCATTCAAGAGCCCACATTTACCAAACGTAACCATTTGGCAAAGGTCGATGTATACGCGGAAGTATGGAAGCGTATCTGGGGTGTACGGTCGTGCCACAGCTGCCGGGCAAGCTCGTCAATTTACTATACTTCTTCGATGAGTAAAATGCCTTATCCATTGTCTCCAAGTGAACTACATACATAAATTCGTGATTACCTTTTAATTAACCCCTATATTTATTGGTACATGTATGGACATGTTTGGAAAAACGGAGAACGCGCCCACATTTTATACGATTCAAGGTACCCTATGTGTCAAGATCATACCGATACTACTGTTTTTCGTTGATCGTTTACGTGTATTCATCGCCGCCGCTAGCTGCAGTGAGAAGCTTCTTTGACGAAATAGCATAATAATGTTAAATATTTCATTATGAACGTGCTATTTTTTTTTAGATTTTGCACAGCCAGAAATGATTGAACGTGGCTTTGTTAGACTTGTTTTCCATTCACTCCAAATTATGAGGGATATATGGTTTACGTGTATAGTTATGCAGGAAAGAAAACGCACATCGGCTAGGAGGTCCTTCAAAAGGGCGGAAACCCCTTTATAGTTTTTCCCTTTTCTCCAAAACGGTGCATATTATCCGGAGCGAAATATGGGTGACATAAAAAGCCGCAAACCGTCTGCCCTACAAACTTCTGTAACATCTGTATCTTAACTGGAAAATTTAAATGTGTCAGCAATAAGCGCTCTACTCGCCTAAACAAAACGATTTCCTGTGTAAATCCTAAATAGAGTATTAACTACAGTTAACTTTGTAGAAAAATAAACTAAATGGCCGAAACTTAAATAAAAACTTATAACGGTCTGTGACACTAACAATTGACTGTGTATTTCAATAACCGTAACGAGAATACGGGTATACGAGTCTCCATAGGCACACAGATGAACGAACACATTGGTGGGCTAAGAGTACTATTTGTTACTCTATCATGTAAATGAAGTTTGTTCGATAATTCTTGTAGACGCCGGAATACGAATCGGTCATGCTTCTGTTTTTAGGGCATGGTCAAAATATTTGGCGTGTAAAAGGGCTCATTAGATGAGCACCTCAGGAGACAATTGCCCCATTCCAAGACGCTTGCATCGTTCCGTCCTGTCTGTCGATTGGTAGTAAGAGACACAAAAAGTGCAGCTTCCCCTGCACGAACGTCGTCTCGACAGTCAGTAGCCAGGGCTCCCCAGAGTGCAGTGTCGTTTGTTAAGGATAACGACCCCCGACTCCCCAGCCTCCCATCTCATAACAGAACTCATTCCTCGCCCGAGGGAACTAACTGCGCGTATCCCATAGCAGCCGACGCATGTCTGCAACCATATTGCGTAAGATTTTGCCAAAATGGAATAACGAAGGCAGTTTGTCATCTCTATTCACATAGTCACAACATCAGATGTCAAGCATTCTCCATAGACATCTTGTGTGATACTATTGTGCCACACTATAAACATCAGTAGTTAGGATGCATTTACGTGTGGTACGTAAGACGTCTGGCAGCGTTATTGCAAACCGCATAACATACTTGATCCCCTAACATCTTAGTCCGAAATCTATTTATAAAATATATATATATATATATATATAAAGGGTTTATTATTACCCTTTTATTTTGGTCACAGATTGGACTAGCATAGAGAGCAATAAAAATAAACAGAATTGGCATCTCAAAACGATACTGTGATAGTAGATGCACGACATTAGGTAAGCGTAAAGTTATAGTAGACAAAGGACAATTACAAATGAACGTATTTTGACGAGATACATTTATTTACGCATCGTATGGTCGAGATTTAAGCTTATGAGAAATGATAGCAATGATTTTTATTGGTGAAGGAAATCTGGTGACAGCCATTAACATATCATTACTGTAATTACTCAACTACTAAACTATATCTAAATACGATTTGACACTGATTAATAAACACAGACGCGTCTTTACTAGCCGGCTTCAAACCGCTAGTTTGAATCTGCCTGCCAAGTAAAATGTCTACCTTCCGATCGGTCATTAAACGAGAGACAGGTGCACTTCAAGACAACAAAGGTGTCACCCACTACCAAAACCTATCGTGAATGCCCATTCCGGGTACAGGTTCAAACATTCTAGTGCGAAATCCTTCTTTTCCGCTTCTTGATGGCCTTGCAGGTCTACTCTGTTAACACGACAATATCGACTCGCTAAATCCTTACCCCATAATAAACAGAAGGCTGGAAAAACCGCCTAAAGTGAACAGGCATATTTTGTAATAACCTTTTTTAAACACTTGACTCCTCTTATTCAGTCCAGTCAGTACTCGTATAAATCACTCAAAGTAGCTACTTAAACTGTCAGCTTTCGAGCCTTTATGATGTGGCTGCAAGCTAGAAGAGCCGAAAGTACCTCCATGGTCATCATCGAGATGTTTAGGGGGGTTCGAAACCGCTCAACTACACATTTTTCGGTTAACATTGTTGTCACCGATAGTGGCAGGGGGTGTCTAGACGCATAATTAATCTTTTGTTTTTTTCACGGACTTTTTTAAGCGACTACATTTGATAATCTGTGCTGTGAGGGAAAAAATATTGCCATAGCCTTTATTGAACCGGTAAACAATTCACGAAACAAAATGAAAATCATCTGCTCCTCCACACTCGTTACTTTCCTAGTTCGTCTCCTTAATTAACGGACCACTATACAAAACTATAGCAAACACTCTTCGTCTCGACCATGTGCACGAAGACGGAACTCCTTGACGCAAGAATAAATCGCCCGTCTACCTCTTAACCGGAGAATGTTGGATGTACCGCTGGCATTATTGACGTGAAGCCCACGTGGCTACACCTATACGCCAATCGGCCCATAACTCCTTCGTATTCTTACGATAATCATCACCATAATATTCATAATAATAGGAGTAATAATAAAAACTAGTAAAATGACACTTCAATATTATCTTGCTCTGGTTGGTTCTTGCTGTTGCATTGACTGCCTACCTTTCCCACTCATTGGGGGCCGCGGTCGGATAGTACGGGCTGCCCGGGCTTAGCGAGCTGCAGGTTCGATCCTCGTGTGTTGCGACCGACGAGATGCTTGCATTGACGTTTGCTGGTGGAACAACGCTCGGCGTCATTGTGCAAATCGACGCCGTCGAAAGCGGCCCGTATCCGGCCGACGCCGCGGACGTCTGCGACAGTGGGGGCGTATGCTGAGAGGACGCTGACAGATCACTGCTACCACCACCGCCATTTCCACCACCACAACATAGGTCTTCGCTCGAGTTTGACAAGGCGTCCTCGGTGCCGCCGACGATCGCGGCGGGATTGCATACCGCCTGTTGCTGCTGCTGCTGCTGCTGCTGCTGTTGCGGCGGAATGCCCCCACCGCTTCCGCTGCCAGTCAGCTGACCACCCCCACCACATGAGGGAGTTGGCATGACAGGACTGTGACTATGCCCCGGGTAGGGAATAGATGACACCACGCCGCCAGGTTCGCACGATGATGGCCCACCCAGACCCATCACATTGGCGGACGTGCCACTGTGACCCATATAGTCGCCGGGGCCACCAGCAGATGTTGGGCCATATGCGTTCACACCTACTGCAACCGGCTGGGTGTCAAACTTTTGGTAGTTCATGTAACAACGATAGTTGACATCCTTAGGGTTTGGGTCGAATCGGCGGGGCTGTTGGGTCGCCGCTGTTTGATAGTAATCGTAATACGATGACATATTGCTCATGATGTCACTGCCGCCGTGTTGATACCGTTACCGTCACCGCTTTGTTGTTGTACGATGGTGGCGGCGGCGTCTACTGAGGGGCTCAGACTGTAGCGGTTGTTTGTAGTTGCAGCTCGGGGCTGTCCTAGCAGCGATTCTGACGGTAGCGTCGATGCCGAGATAATCGATGGTTTTCCCCTTCAGCTCGCTTTATATTTTACCCTTACACATTTCACTAATTCAATACTTGTGAATTTAATGTATTTATTATTGTTGTTAGCGTTAAGGTATTTCCTTCGTCGGCAGCGGCGCCCCTCTTTTTCGCCGGAGGGAAATGCGTCGACTATCTATTCGACAAGCTCAAGATCGAAGCTGTCTTTAGCTTCAATAGACCACTCTTGCGTTGATCTTCCACTTACACTTAAACACACACACACACATACACATGCAGATATACAGTTATTACAGCTAGGGACGAAGGTAAGTTGACGGCAAGCTTACTGCTGCTTCTATAACATACGCTCGGTAGCAGCCGAAAAAACGCTGACGATAATAAGCGACTTCTGCTATTATCGCAGATCTACGGCCACGGTGATGATGATGATGATGATGATGATGATGACGATGACGACGACGACGACGACGATGATAATGACGTAAATCTTATGGAGCCGGTTTCGAAGTGTGGCCTTACGAAAGCCAATGATCAACAATGGTCTTCGAGTCGAGGAGGCCAAATGCACATACAGCAACTGTTCATATCGCACCTGTTCTTCAAGCTGAACAGCAGCAGCACGAGAAACGCGCGCGAAAGCAGGCAGGCAGTTAATATGGTTACGTGTGTCAGTGACGCGAACCGCACTGGATAACCTCAATCGTAATCACAGCGATACCACTTATGGAATACCAGTAGCGGCGACGGCGACGGCGACGGCGGTAGTCGTTATCTTCGTTGATTTAGGGTAACGTACTAGAATTGTCGTTGTTACTCTCGTATCTATAATATTTTCAGCTTAAACACGTCCACTGGGTGGGCTGATACTTGTTACTCTCACTAGAGGGAGCTAGCAAGCAGGCCGTCTCTTTGACTTAGATCTTTCACACTAGATTAGGCGCTAGACAAATATTAGGTTATAGGTTCTAACTGTGATACTTAGCGGTAGCGCCAGCATTAACAGTAACACTGGTAGAACGCGTGTCGTAGTGACGCTTGTAATGACCAATTAGTGAAGGTTAGTAATGACTAGAACTTGGGGCCAGCTGACTAGTGCCGATGGCGCAGTGGCAGCTGCCGTTGCAGTTGCTTAGTTCGTGGTGGTAGTAATAGCAGTGATGCTAGCAGCGGTTAAGAGGGAGACGAAGACGAAGGATCCCGCACAGCGATCGAAACGAACAAGCCGCCAGCGGCAGGCGCTCGTTGGGATCCAGGCACGGCATACACGGTAGAGGCATGACACATTTCAGCGAGAATCACTCCTGCAGCATCCTGCTGTCGTCTTGATATCAATAAAATAGATATATTCCTATATAGGAGAAAGTAAGAAGATATCTCAACAGGGAGATTTGCGAGCTGTTAGACAGTCGCTCTGGGAGGAGCCATAGGCCACGACAGGCGCCGCCCATAAGGGCGGAGCGGCCCCACTTTGCTGTAGCCTGGGGAGGGGAGGGCAGGGAACGGGCGCCAGGGAACTGAACCAACCACTGAAGCATGGCTGCCTGGCTGGTCTGTACTTTCTCATTCGCTTGTTGTTTGCTACGGCGCTTTGTCTGTCTACCCGCTGCCAGAGTGTAGAAGAGTATCTGCATGAATATCTCACTTGCGTCTGTGTCTGTGTGTGGCCGTGAAAACCCTTAGGCTCGAAAGATAGAACCAGTCAGCGAACTAGCAAGCCAGCCAAGTATATACATACAGGCATAACCACACAGACACACACACACATATATATATGTATATATCCATGAGTGTCTCTTTGGATGCATGTGTGTTCGACTTGTATATATATATATATGTGTATGTATGTGGGCACCCTTTGCGTCAGTGGCATCGCTATGCGCAGTTTCGCCGCCAGGCGGCATTGCCGCTACTGGCAGCAGCTTCGCTGCCACTGCAACGGCCTCCTCTTCCTCCTCCTTTTTCCCAGTCGTTACCGTCCCATCCTCCGATCCCAAGCGAAACACCTATGTATGTGTCCTCGTAACCACGAAACTATATATATATATATATATATATATACATATATATATATATATATATATATATATATATATATAGACTCACACAGCCAAACAAACAGGAACGGTTTGTGTGTGTCGTTGTGACTACCGCTGTGGAGAGGCTTGAACGAGAGCCAGTCGACCGGCAATCGACCATCGCCAACACCGCTAACACCGCCTATGACACGTACTCTGTTGAGATGTGTTTCTATATTTGACTGTATGATGTGTTTCTATATTTGTGTGCAGATTTAGAAATCCAAGTATGGAGAGTGTGCTGCTTATAAGCACATGTGATATGTGCTCACCTCTTCGTGTCTGTAAGTTCGTTGTAGCGTTAGTGCCTGTTTGTGTGTATCCATTCTTCCCTCGCCTCTTCGTCCGTGTGTGAGTGCTGAGTTTCTGCTGCGTGCACCGCTGTGTATGCTATCAGTATCTATATTATTTCCGCGGCGGATAACTAAGATAGAGCTAGCCTCCTGCTGCGGCTGTTGTTGCTGTCGCCTACTGCTGCCCCTGGGTCTTTCTACGCTGTTCTGTGCAGTGGTTGCGTGCCAGCGCCCCAGGCGTTGCTGCTGTTAGCAGTGCAGGTTTGCTCTTCGCCGTCTCTATCGTGTTCTTGCCTCCGGTCGTTGTCCTTCCGTCACTCCCTCGCTCAGTTTCGTTGCGGTGTCCTGTCCCCCGTTTTCTCTTCCCCAACTATCTGCTAGGGGTCATCCCTCCGCTGCCTGTAGCTGCAGCACGCCCAGCCGTGGACGGTCACTAGGGGACGCTAGTGGCCGTCAGGCGATCGGTCTGTCACCCAGCCCATCGGTCCTCTTCATACGGCAGCTCTGTTCTCGTCGGCAGGAAACGTCAGAACTTCTACCGGTAGCGGAGACAGCCGAACACCAAGGACAAGTCAGCGGGCACAGACCGCGACCACGATCAGCGATTGCAGGCAATAGGGAGAGCCAAAAAGATAGTATCAGTAGAAGGGGACACCAGCAACATCCGAACTAGCAAACGAGACCATAATATTGGTGTTAGGGTTCCTGAAGTCGGTCGTCGAATCGTAGCGAGCCCTGGGCTCGTTTGCTGCGGCATAAACCTACCTGCCAGGCTGTTTTCCGGCCCGTTGCTGCCGCTGCTTTTACTGCCACGACTACTGGCGGTGTAGCTTGCTGTCTGCCTACTGTTTTCCACTTTGTCGTCGCCATTGTTGTTGTTCGTTTGAACATGTTCGCTTCTTATCTTCTCTCGTTCGGCCCCGCCCTTCCGTCCCGCTCCTATTAAGCATCTTGCACCCCGCACTGCTGCGTGCCGTCCAACCGCGTCCAAGACGACACCCCACAAGGTTTAGCCCCCTTTTCCTTGTTCGTCTTTTCCTAGCCGGAGTCACTAGCCACTACTTTTCTTCTAACTCCTGCTGCTACTGCCACTGTCTCTGCATCTCCTGGAGCAGCTGCTGGCTTAAAAATACGATGATCGCTCCTTCTATCGCCACCGTATAGCCACTATTACCGGCAGCACACCGGCAGGCAAGGGACGCATGTCGGAGTACGCTGCTTCTATCAGCAGCCGCAGCAGTAGCAACAACAACAACGGGAACTGTGTCTGCAGCCGCGACCTAAAGAGCATTCTTAACGAAATAGAGGAGCGAGAAGAGGGGCGCAATTTCCAACAAGGGAGGCACAGGCGTTTTTAGGAGACTTTCGATTTAGTTTACTCCGTCTACTGAAGAATCAGATTATGGTAGACAATATCCATCCCACCGGCTTCCATTCCCAGTGCCCCGAACAATTCGTAGTGATAGCACCCAAGAGAGATAGCAGTGCAGCTGAAAGTAACCTTTGTAACCGTAGTAGAAGTCACGTTACCGGAAATCGTATTAGAAAATCTCGATAAAATCGTCAATTTGATAGAATGAATAATTTCTTGTACCCAGTGCTTGAACAAAGTTTGTTATTGTTTAAATTATTATCGAAGAATAACAGAGCATATTCAGCAAAAATTACAATTTGTGAAATTAGCTACGTAAAAGGTCAAATCCCTTAACAGACGCTTAAAAACAAACCAGTATATCACTTGATATGTCACTTTCAACGCTTCAACCGCCCTATGTAGCGCTAACAGTTAGGGAACAGGTTCTGTCCGAAAATCGTTTCCAAAGCAAGCGAACTCTGAAGCTTAGATTAAAGTCAAAGGTACTGTGCATTTAACGTACTGTATTTAGGCTAGTACAGCGTCTGTATCTGTTTAGATTTTTAGCCCTGAGATCAGTGAGAACAAATCTTTCAATATGTACTTCAGGTGTCTGTTAGAATCGCTTGAAAAGACGTGAATCGTACTAAAAACGTAATCGTATTAATAACGAGACGTAACCTGTAAGGATTAACTATTAAAATACAAACAGCTCTGCCGTCCAAGTCGCATTTGATTCTATAACACATAATTCTTAATTGCATTAAGAGAAAAATCGGAAAGTCTCTGATGACTGGCATATAAGCGTGTGCCTTTCAGAAAGCACACCTGTGCAGTCCGCCTTTGGGCATACGCGGTAGTATGTCAATGGAGAGTATCGAAAACGTTACTCGCTTTATTACTACACTTGAGACAATGATATGATTGATTTTCAGTATGGGCAGGGAAAGCGGTTTACAACAAAATCAGATAGAGGTCTACAATTAAAGAAAAATAGGCTTATACCTTAAACAGCTACTGTTTCAGCCACTAACCTATTCTTTGACTTCATTTCTTCTGCAGATTTATTGCTTGCCGATGATAGAACCGCTCACGCTCTTCCCATTTTCCATCTCTCGTACAATCGTCATTACAAGACTGGTACATCGTAAATGTATTACCCCGATATTCGTTCGTTCTATCCCGCATCGATTACCAGCTAAATGAATTTCGATTTGACGTCATAGAACAGATGGCGGACCAAAACAATACTGATCGTAAACATATTAACGGATTTCGCGGGGACAACTACGCAGAGCGTACAGGATAACAAGTCCACGAGCGACAACAAGACGTGGATCGTCAAAGCCCACTGAGCTTCAGCGTTAAGAGCACACCGAATAGGCTCAAGATTTGTTGCGAAAACATCTTCCCGAAGAACCGTTCCATTGCGAAAACGAGTGAATATAACTTCAAGGCATCCTGAAAGCATTTTGTTTACTTGGAACAACATGATGCGTCATTATTTGGTTCCGTACAAACTCTTGCTATGGCGGACACGTGTCCACGCTGTTTCTTCACGCTGGTGCTTTTGTCAGCAATTTCTGATAGCAGCATGCGAGAATTACCGTCGATACAGGTACCGGCGACTGAGATCGGTTTCTTGCTGCGAAGTCAGGACGCAGTACGCGTAGCTGTGAGCTCTGATCTCTAAGCCGCTTTCACTACGATGCCTCACTACTATACAGGATTTGGTCCAGTGAGTAAGTGGCTTGCTATAGGACTGCTTGCTGCCAAGACGACACAGCCCATTAAGTGCACATGGACCATCACGATTTGATGACCCCAATGACAGTAAATATTCCTAGGGGTTGGAATAACCGGCTCAGGTGGCTCTATATTACTTACTAGGCGGGCGCGCCCTTGAAGACTGTATAACCTGTAACCTAGATCCTATTACACTTGGAGATGATATGACCCATGGAAGTAATCGGTGAAGCAATGAAATCTGCCTATCTCCGCTAAGTCCTTAACGATGGTCCATACGATAGCCTACCAATACTGAGAGTTACATTGTATTTTTGAAAGCAAAAATGTAACTAATCCATAATGCGGTGCGTTAAGTGATCAGATAGCCACGTACCAATTGGCTTTTTGAGCGACCCCCATAGTACAACCGTTTTTTTTAATAAAATTAGTTTGGCACTTGACGAACCGTTCAAATAATAATAATAATTCGTATAATTAGTTGATTTAGAACTGCCGTTGTGTGACATCGCGCATGGTAAGATAAAGCATGTTTGGTAATACTTTGCTATTATTGTTAGTGCGCAGAATTAATGAGCTTTCAAGCAACGACTTCATTATGACTACCGTGCTCCGCGTGCTTGGCTGAATGATCGGGACAGGCTGAGCTATGCTGTACATACAATAAAGACTCATTTATGTGTATAATTGTCCATAAATAACTTTGTCTCGATCCTCTCTAACCTTAACCCTGCGCGTGATAAGGTTGCGATCTACGGGGTATGCTTTGAACACGTACGCAATTAAGTTGCTCGCGCTACACGTTCATCATGTGACACACGAAGAAGATGCTAGCGTGGCATATGCATGACCAAGAAGAAAACATTTTTAATGAACCCATTTGAATCCTACCCTAGCTGCTTTTCAGCTAATCATATTGTTAAGCCTTCTAATAATGTATCATCTATTATTATTATTGCCTATGATAACTCACTGAAAAATGGGCCGAAGCACACCATCTACCAACTTTCCCCAAATTCTCAACTAATCCTCTAATGACGTCCAGCAGTTTCTAAATACTGCGCAAACATTGATCTATCTGTGACACTGCATTTTTGATAATATCGCTGCGTCTTTGAACGATTACTCCATTAGGCTGCACGTGAAACATTGTCAGCAACGATAAAAATTCGCAGAACCTAGCTTCCTACCTATTACATAAAGAAAAAATGAAAAGACCCATTCGTCCGCCAACAGCTACGTTCTGTTTGTTAAACTACCACACAGTACTAAACGTTTCAATTGTGGCTTATTTCCCCATTAGTTCTCGTCGAAAATCACCTGTGTAAACTAGACGATTGCGCACCAAACATATCAAGGTCAGTTATATTGGTTTTAGTGAAACGGAGAATTAACGCCATAGAATATATTGCAATCACCTTTAGTGCTAGTATGTTGCACAATATAGGCGTTTAATATATAGCAATTAACTATGACATATGTTTTAAGGGATTCGATACCAAGCTGATCTATACAGCGTCTATTCTATTCATAGTCTTGTTCTACAAATCTAAATAGAAATGAACGTGAAAAATAAATGTCAATGTTATATATTATCAAGACGTGTCCCTTACGCCGCACGCGGTGGTGGATATTCTTTTTTTCTAATTTGTCTTTAAAAGGATAAAGAAAATCGAACCAGTCTGTACAATGCCTCAGTTCCAGCGTTAACTACTACAACTGACCTTTAGAAGGGTTTCTTCTAAGCAGCTTAACGCGCCATTCCTCTAAGGAACTGAGCAAGATGCGGCGCGTAGATGTTCGTTCATGTAAAAAAAATTGTCAATTAATCGGCTTCCATGTAAAACTATTTTGTTACGAGCAGCGCTGTTGGGGGCCATCTGCCAGGTACGGCGTACTTTAACGACAATGACGTTTTTGACCCTATGCCGATGTTGATCCACGTCCATACATAGAAAGCTTAATCACAGCTTTAATCAATAAGGTGTCCCATCATCGTAAACTATTGTTCTAACAAATCTATGGCTAAATTTGGGCTGCCCGCACGTACGAATGAATACCGTCATAGAATATTATCGAAGTGCAACAAATAGCTATGAATATATATACGTGTGACACCCGTTCGTACCGCACGTCTTCGTTCTTCATAATGCTCGGGTGACTGTTGACATCCAGACACTCAGTTTTCTACAATGCACTATAAGTGTTGCTACCAAAAGTAATCCAATCCTATTATAACAGATACATGATGAGCGGAAGACCTTTATACTTGCCAGTCTAGTAACCTTTCGTGCGTCGCACGGACACAGTAACGGCTCAGTTTAGATTTGTTTCAATAACAATCGCCGTCTAAAGAGCAAGAGGGCAATAATGATGCAACCCCGAATGAATTCAAATAGTCCTCGAAGAAGAGAGAAAAGAAAAAGTCCTTGTTTTATTTCGTCACACCTGAAACATAGTTTGCGTCGTGGTGACGAGGCTTAGACCATCCTTGCACATTTCAGCTTATTGTGAAAGACCTTGAAACATAAGTCACTGGCGTGATTTGAAATCGTAATACTCTCAATGATAATTGCAGCTGTGCCATTGGGCGCTGCTTTGTGATTGAGAATAGTTGGGCTCTAGCTGTATTCGTGTGCGCTGCTTATTGGGAGAGGGTAACCCTTTCCACATAGGTCCAGCCGCCCGCGACAAAGAGACCGCGTGATTCCTCCTGGCTGCTTCGACCGTTGTTGTGGATAGATCATTATCATCATCCGTTTAGCTGACATCCCGGCATTTCGCTTCGATTATTATCTGTCCCAGATAGACTTAATTTCGGGCGTCCAAGCGAACGCCTTCGAAAAGCGATACACGTGTCAACAAAACTCGCAGTTCGTCCTCCATAAATATCATTTTTAAGCGTAGTGCGCGTGCTTTTTATAAGTTTTGCTTATAAGGTTATACATTTGTGGCCTATCGAAAAGGTACCAGTGAGAAATATATTATTTTAACTGACTACCTTCAGGGCTGCGGATTTTTTTTTCATTGTTGTAATTAACGTCCCTTTCGTTTCTGGCAGCTTAGGTCCTTCGATATTTAACTCATCCTTTGATAATGGTAATAATAATAATAACCTGTCACTTTATTTAACGGAATGCCGAAGTTGATAAATAACAGTGGGAATTTCGAAAGGCTATCACGTTTGTATTGTGCTCGCAGATTTGTCGGGTCATACGTTCGTTGTTAACATAGTTTAGATATACGTTACCTAATTGATTACCAGTTATCGCTATTGATCATATTTTCGCTTTTTTTGCTGAAGAACAGATTTCAATTAATAAGAGTATACCTCAGTGTGATAATTTCATAATTGGTACATAATCTAAATTATGATCTTCGATTGAGTTAGAACCGAAATTAATTCAAAAGGCGTACAGGCTATTTCCAACAAGGACTCTGCGGTTAATTTTAATCTAGAATTACACCTTTGACCCTACATAGTACAACCTATTTGGCCATTAAGCGTCTAAACGGTTTCAAACAAACCATCAAAAGTCCATCGTCATAATATTTATTCGCTGATCACGTGTTGAAGAGTAATGCATGTGCCAGCGGTTTCTTTGATTACATCATATTTTTTAATAAAGCTTATTTTTAGCTAGATGCGGCTATAAATAAATAAAATATTCGCAAGACATTTACGAGTGAACAACCAATTTACAATTTCAGAAATTACTGTGTGGTACGAATTTCTGAGCAGACGATTGTACGAAACATTTTGTACTTGGAAAACGTTTATGAGACGGCAGCAATAATCAATTATGAACTCTACTGTGATACGCTGCATACTTTTTGTGGTTTAAAGTGAAGATACTGGATGAAAATAATTTTTGGTTTCAACGAAGTGGGGGTACGTCTCCACAAAGCGGAACACAAAGTAAACAATCATTTTGCTTGATTCATGTGCCAACTGATCCCGACGCGCGGCAGTGCATTTGAGTGGCCGGCCAGGTTTTGACGTTTGACTCCTTCTTGATCTTTTTCCTACGGACCTATGTAAAACACAAGGCCCTAAAAACAACTCCGACAACAGTCTGCAACCTGAAACACAATACCTGCTGTGAAATGATTTGTTGAATTAACACTGAGTTATGTGTCTTTGTGGAAAACTTATGTGGAAATTTTATAGATTAAACACTCTGGGCTGGCTACTAACGTACGGATAAACACAACCACAAAAGCCTGCGTTTATTGTTCATTCCGGAGTTGCACTGGGATTATTCGACAGTTTTTACCGCGCCCTAACGTCCGCCACGGTCGTCTTAAAAATGTTTTTGAAACTTTTTATTCAAATTTCTATTTAGCTCATAACCAATTAAATTTTTCCAGATGAACCGTAAACTTCTTCTTCTCTCGAACTCGACAACATATGGGACATCATACCTCAGTTATGCTAAGGCTGGTATTATGATTTTATAATCAAACAATAGTTCTGAACAAACAACTTTACATAAAGATACATTAACTTTAAAGAGATCTTTTAATGATTCATCACTGACCACTTCATAGTTATTTACTTTTATTTTTCGGACCTTACATTCATGTCTTTGATCTAAAACTGACGATTTCAACTACCTAATGCAGGATATGATAAAGGCATTCTTAGGGAAGCATGAAGTATCAGAGATACTTTTTGTTCCATATGCCCGATGTGACTATGAGGATTATACAACAACGGTTCGGGAAGCGGTTGAGCCGATGGGATTCTCGGTTAAAGGTACATGCACATAGATAAATAACTTTTCTTTTTAACTTTGTAAATTGCCAACTTTTCGTTATTTTACATAATAGCGATGTATTTCAAGTTTCTGTCTCCGGTTTTTCTTTGTACTTCTATTTGAAACTAGGTGAGTATAATCACATTTTTGGTATAAGTGTTCGGCATCTCGGGGCGAAGGAATGTCCACCGAAAAAGGCCACGCTGAGGGATTGAATGAAGAAGCCGTTTCTCACATTTTTTTGGGTGTAACAGCGTGAAAGTTGCTAGTCTTTACACTTCGAATTATTATTGTATGTAGGTAGAAGACTCTAAGCTGGACGGTTCGCTATTGAACTAGATGATCATAGCGAGCGAAAAGATCGGTAGCTCAATCGACGCGCTGATTGTAAACATGCTTCCCTGGCTATGATTCATGATGCTATACCAAGGTTACATTGGTCATTTTGAACTCAATAGTCAGTCAAGATGTCAAGATTTGCTCACATTTACTGCATGCATATGTTGCAGCAAACGTAAATAAAATAAATCTAAAAAAAAACTATTTGAACCATAATCAACGCTTCTGTGTAACCTTTCTCTAAAGTTCTGTTTTATTACATTTCTATAATGCGTAATTGACGTTCACCTGCGAATAGTTCCACAATCGAATTTTGATATGGAATTTTAGATGAAATAAAGTTTACAATAAGAGGCTACGATATTATAGCAGTGATGAAAATCTTAATTTTTAATAAAGTATTATAGTTTTATATTAAAAAACGGATTGTTTTGGCTTTATTCAACGGATTACACATTGGGTAATTGTTACATCATTCTTGAATCGGAAGTTTTTGTTACAGACATTTTTCGTATATATATTTTTTAATTAATGATGTCTTTGTCTAATTTATTTTTTATGATGCCTAATCTATCGCTGAAGGTATTCATACGTTCCCTTCACCGGTCGAAGCTGTAAATAAGGCCCAGTGCATCTTTATCGGCGGAGGAAATACTTTCCTTCTTCTAAAAACCTTGTATGAGAATCAGTTAGTTGAACCTATTCGCAAACGAGTATTAGAAGGAAATCTTGTTTATATAGGATCAAGGTAAGCAGTACACTGCAAAATAATCACAGGACTTCCTGATTGTTTTATTGAATCGCATATTCTCCTTTATTTTTACTACCCTTGCAATTTATATGTCAACGGAAAAAAGTTGACAGTGGCTTGTGAATGATCAGCTTTGATAAGGATGTGTTATTTATTATAAATTGAGACTCAATGCTAGCATTACTACCGCCACTGATGCGTGGTTCAAACGACTTTACCCACATGGACCACCTACCCTTCCCGTAATAAATTTTAAACAATTCTATTAAAAGATATTTTAAGTACCTCAACACTATGAATATTATAGGGTCATTTGGAGAGCATCCTCATACCGCATCTACAAATATCAATCATAATTATAATCAGTATTCTTTCCAATCTTTTTAGCGCCGGTACAAATGTATCTACGCCGTCTATTAACACCACAAACGACATGCCAATCGTCTACCCACCAACCTTTGAAGCCTTGAATCTGGTATGTACTTCGATGGATACTATATCCCATAATTTATTGCGAGTAAAATTATATGTTATATATATATATATATATATCAATTAAATGAATTAGTCATAAAACAGGCTAGGGATTAAATCCGTGTCTCCCTGTAACACTATTGAGATCTGCGAACTTAGTATTGCGTCTAAGCTATTGTTGATTGATTTAAATAACCAGATTCGTTAGTATTAGACCCAGTTACGTAAAATATAGCACATGGCGACAGGCATCCTGCTACAATTAGCCTGTCCTGCCTAAAGCGTTATCTTTTCACTGCTTTCTTCATCCCGTTCTGATATGAAGTAATTAAATAGCAAAGACATGATTCAAACAATCTTGCTTCAGCGACTCTGTTGCATTGATGCAGTCATTCTATTACCTTGTCTGCATGATCGGTCACAGTCAGCATAACCTTCGCCTGCATCACAGTTACACTCTGGCAATAATCTTATGACTCTATTGAACTATTCTAGTGATTCCTTCATTTTTCATGTGTAGAGTTTGTCGGCCTCCTATTGCCGTTGGTCCGCTGTCACGATTAGCCTGCTCCAGGGGCGTAATTTGAACTATATCCGACCGAAGAAAGTATCGCTCGATTGAAGATTGACACGCTATAGTCGTTGCTTTCGATTCACCTAATTAACTAATTATTATTATTATTATTACTGTTATTTTGTTGCAATTATTTGATTATAGCTACCATAGAAGCTCACTGAATCAGGTTTTTCGCTTAGTGATTTTCTAATGCTCAGCCTGTGATTCCCTTCCCCCTAACCTTGGTGTAGTCGTCCTATTAATAGGTTGGTGATTAGGGTATGATTAGTTAACTCCGCCTTTATTTTAAAATATCCCAGTAACCTTTTTTCTTTGTTACAATTAATCCCGCAACCTGAAGAAACAATTGAGCTCGACTTCGAAATTGCATAACGAATTTACTTCACTTATACATGAAAAGTTTACCTCGTGGCCCCACTCGAAGGCGTCACGCAGCTTACACCCCATACGCCTCTACAGTTATACCCGTTCCCCTATTGTAACATTGACAGCCTGTCACATTTTAAGCCGCTTCTTCCTTTCAAGTCTTTCTACCCTTGCAAAAAGACAAATAAGATGTCGAGACGTTTCACAAGCACTTTGCGAATAAAATAATAATAATAATAAACATTACACTTTTTTATATGGCAAAAAAACGCTCGTCAGAAGAATTGTGCATTTAACCAAAGAATATGATTCATATGACGGTAACAAAATTTATATTTCATTAATGTCCACCTATATCGGCAAATAGCATGTATCTATTTGTAAAGCTGAAAAAGAGGAACAACTGTTTAATATAGGTTAACGGATTATCACTCTAAACAATTTCGCAGCATAACCTTTCACGAGCTCTTAATAGTTGTCAAGAAAGTCGCAAAAGTCTCCTCACCTAATTGGCTTGACTGCGTTTTACGCATTGCTTTTTTTTCCTTCTTTATCCCAGAATAAGACTAGCATCTCTATAAAATTAGCTTAATATTGCCGCTTTGCGATGCGGATAAATACGCACGAGCAGGCAAACTGGTAGATGTGGTTTGTCCGCTGACGCTGGTCCTGTGACAGGACAAAATAATTTAATTAAATAGCCTTCTACCTAGACTAATCTAAATTAGTGTATACAGCAACAGTCATTGATTGTTCTGGCCTGCCTTGGTGTTTCAAGTTTAACGTCCGCTGCCGCTGTTGGCCATTCCATCAGACAGACGGCTGGCTCCCGGCACAAAACGTACACTGCCCGGGCTCGAACCTAGAGCACAGCGTGTCCCTACAATTAGCGGCCAAATACTTTTTACTAAGTTACTCACTAAGCTACCACGCGGACCGTTTATCTTACCTAACTATCAGTTTATAGAAAGCTGCGTTTTGGCAGTTATTTCATCGGCTTGTTCAGATACAGACAGATTGGATTTGCATTATACCTAACCTGGCCTAAATCATCGTTCAAATGCGATTGTATATATTTACAATAATTTAGTTGCGATTCTTGTAAAGTACTCTGCAACGCCAACTCTCTTATTCTGTTGCAGTGATTTTGATTCCCTCGTTCAGTGATTCTACGAGCTGCATTTACCCATGCATCCTGTTAGAACGTTGCAAAAAATCCTGCGATTTTGCAGTTATTTATTCAGTCTGTTTTAATATCTTATTTGTGTTACACGTAATCTCGAGTATAAGTATATGCTTCATCTGACGCGGGTGCTGTTATAGACTTCTGTATTGGACACGTTTTACGCGAAGGAATATAACTTTAGTTAGATAGCAGATGACGTGTAAACAAATGTAAGGATAGAAATAAAATATAAGAAACAAAGCCTAGGTCCAATTATTTCTTCAGTTATAGCATAAATTCTACAGTTAATTAGTCTTCCTTGTGGTGAAATTACTAGTAGACCTCAACAGCATTTTTAGACCAGATATTGATTTATATATATAGCATAGGATTTAGAGTCTTTAGGGGGAGCTCTAAACCTGCCAACGTCCTTTTAGCCAAATCTTCGAGAGACGTTGTGTGACTACCCAAGGTGAATTAAGTGAATTCAGAAAATATCTATAATACTAATTGAAACTGAGCGTCTGTCTGCCGGGTGCAAACCCTCCCCCCTGTGTAATGGTCACTTTGAGTTGATTTTTTTTGCATGCGGCTAAACGTTCGTCTTGAGATGGGATATGAGTGAATTTGAGTCGATTTACTGGACGCTTTTGTCGGGAACGTAGTTTCGTTCTCTCATTCAGCGTAATTCTAGACTGAGAAGGGACGCTTCGTTCGGTAATTGCTGATAATGTCTGAAATGGTTACATTAAAAAGCTTTAGATGATAAATTAGCATCGAAATTTGGGGAAAGGTGTGTACCTTTTTCACGATGAAAGCCTTAAATGGGTTCTATACTGAAATTTTTGAGGAATGCTCTTTTACATTGCAGTGGAAATTGGACAACGGGGCAATAGGCGTAAAAAAAAGAGCAAAAAAAGTACCGACATTTCACAGGATAAAGATTACAAGAACGTTTTAATGGTACAACAAGGTTGCCTTCCACAATTCGGCTTTGTGTTCACTCCACATGTTTCAGTCATTGTCTTTAGAGTTATCTCCATCGGGCTTGTGACAGGTAACCATAGTTTTTCCTGTAGTCAAAACAGGTCAAGCGCTACAGCGTAAGCACAAAATTTTACTGAAAAAAAAAAATGTAATTTTTCCACTTTCTAGTGTAATTGTAGATTTGCCAAAATTGTTGAAAACTGAAGATCAATAAAAAAAAGACGGGACACATTTCCATAGAGGCATGGGATTATTTTCATGGGATAATTATAGACATGAAACTGCGAGTTGTCGGATATGATCAATTATTTTGACAGGATCGTAACGTATAGCTACTAACGGAATTACTGAAGGACGCTGACTGGGTGAAGGAAATAGAGCAATGCCAGTGGCGCAGCTGAACTGAATAGTAGTAGAACCGGTGCCGGCAAACATATCCCATCGTCGATTCACCATCATATAAATCGAAAAATTACAAATAGAGGATAAATCTGGAGATCCGGAACTTGCAAGAGCCGCAATGATTGGTCGTTTATTTGAAACCGAACATGAATGAATCATACCAGTGTGTTTATAAACGATGTTCTTTTAGATTCCATTCAACATCAATCCTCATTACGTTGATGCTGATCCGTCAAGCAAGCATATGAGCGAATCTCGGGAAAAACGCATCCAGGAGTATCTTGAACAAGGTTCCGGAAGAAAAGTGTTAGGTTAGTTTGTTAGTGAAGGAATTTAGGTCAGTTACCTTTTACACTGTATATAGCATATTTGTAACATATGCTTAAAGATGTTTTCAGCCAAAAGTCGATTACTCATAAATAGCTCTCAATAACAAAGCACCAAGTTAAAATTAAAAAAAACTGAATATGGAACACTTGCATTCACGTACAATACGATCTATTCATATTTCTGTCATGTTACGCTACGCAGTTGATGAGTTTTAACTTAGTAGATATGTTCAAACAATATTTTGACTTGAATTGTTTTTTTACAGGCATCTATGAGGGTGTCCTTATAGAAGTGGAGGGTGATCGAGCGACCCTCAGAGGCGAGCGAGGTGGAAAACTTTTTGTTAAGTGTAAAGCGGAACCCGATGCTATCCAAGGAAATTCGGATATCAGCTTTTTGCTCAAGAATTAACGATTCTAATGGCAATCAATGTGCCCATAGACGCATCGGGCTTGACTGTTAATTACTACTATTACTAAGTTTCGCCGCGGAAATAAAAATAACTGTTTCCTAAGACATGTACTATTCATTCTGACATCTGTTAAGCGAAAATTTTATGAAGACCGATAGGTAAAATTTCGTAGCGTTTCGCACGACGATTTAGGCACACAGGCAGACAAGCTTGCATGCAAACATTAGTTAGCGACATCTAAAGTAGAAATTCTTATCCTTCTATCATAGCTGAATATCAACCTGAGGGTTGCCCCTCTAAGTTACCACAATTTAGTTGAATATTTGTCATGGATCTAAAAAATCAGCGCATATTTTAATAAGCGACCTTTTTATAGAGTAACTTTGCGAAAATTAATGCCACGCCTCGACGTTGCGTCACCTTGCTAAGAATAAGTGGATTATGTTCAAGAGGCTACAGTGGTAAAGTCAAAAAATAAAGTGATGATACGTGGATTGGCGTACAGTGAATGCTATAGAAATCGACTAAATAGATGTTCAGCACGCTCATCATCATATCCATATTTTTCGATCGTATCTTTCGAATAGAATAGATGTAGCTCTATTTAAATTTACAGAAGTTTAAAAGAGACCCGCTAGTTTTGAGATTAGAGTACTAACATCGCTTCCTTTAGTTCTTTCATTCGCTGATTCGTCGCCTTACAGGCCGACCACCAATCAATTCCTGCTCAAATGTAAATGTTGACTTGGCCCGAATATATCACGGTACCTGAACGCTGTAAGTCTTTGTAAGACGCTCTCACTTCATCCTTGGAAGGAAATCCATATTTGTTTGCATGCTGGTCTAGCGGCATAGGCGGACGCCCGACCGCTCGTCCTTCCGCCACCCTCCGCTCAGTTCCCATAGGATGCGTTCAAGCTTGTTTTGCTTGGTGCTTACCCACCGTCTGCGGGTCGGTATCGCGCATTGAGTTCTGCTGCTTCTCTGCTATGGACTTTCCTAGTGCTGATAGTGGCTAGCGACCGCAGACACCAGGTAGCACTGCTTTCATTCAGCATAAACAAATGACGAAAAATCGTAACGCCCGTAAAAATAGCAAACGTAAAACTTCACCATGTAATCCAAAAGGTGACGAGCAACTATTGAGGTTTGCATTGAGCAGTGGACAATCAATAGAAATTCGATCGTCGGAAAAGTTACAAGCGACTCGGTTATGCGGTGAAAGCCCGGACCATCCAGATTTCACCCTCTGTGACCTAATTTTCGATGCAACCTCTTCACGGATTTGCCTACCCAGAGAACTCTGGGACAATGGTAGGTTATCTGCGATGAGAAAAAAAGCAGGAAAATCGATTGCAAATCCAATAAAAGATAGCTAGCGGACAGCCAAAAGTCTATTAGTAACCACTGATTGCACCGGCGGCTAGAGCCTGCCGTGCAATAACAGGCTCAAAATAAGATCAGTCGTTAGTTACCCTCCTCCTCGGACGCCGGTTAAATGGCCGCTACATTTTAATGGTAGGTTTCAGTATGTTTCGTGTTATAATTACCATTAATGTGCGACGAAGTTACTGCTTTGAAGACGTATTTTTCGTTTCTAAATATTGTAACCAGCTAAGGTCTTTGAAGCGTTTGGCGGTAGGCCCATTATTATTGTTCTGTATCTGTAAATGCCTCTTCTGCTTTATTGTGACAATGGGTTGTGACTGTAAACTCGCCAAAAAAACTAGCTGTCGATGTTGTCTTTCTGATGGCAGGCACAAACTGTTTCGGGCAGTTGCTCAATAGTGCTTTGTGTCCTAAAAATTTTAATGGATTGATACACTGCTGCTTGCATAGGTGAAAGTCTATAAAGGAGATGATGCTATAAGAGTTGATGCTTTTCCGTCGAGTAAAATGTATAATGGGTTTTATTTAACAAAACTTCAATGATTACGTACGCGGCAGCTAATAGAGAGTGCGTCCATTTAGCCCTTAGCAATGGCCGGGAATTTCGTGGTTCGGTCGACGTCTATCATAAAACAAACAGCGTCGTTCAAGCTTGAGCGGAATCGCAGTACTTCGGCAGCTGATACAGTTACTGCTGCTCCTGCTGCCGCCGCTGTTGCCCTTCTGTAACATTGCCCTGTGCGCAGTCAGAGCCAGAGGATCGCAAAGTACACGCACCGATAAAGGCAGAGTGAGAGTGAAAGGACATCGGTAGTGTTTCTAAATGTTGCTTTACTTCATTGTTGTCGATATGGAACACAGTAAAAAACAGATACATACAATAGTGTGTGTCACGCAACTAACATGCCAGCGTAAGACGGTAGCTAATTACCATACCGATCTCGGCCCATGAACATCACGACGCTGATAATACTTGTAGTCATTGTAGGTAAAAAGGTTTTGAATAGGCCAAACAAGCGAAGTGCGGCATCGTATAGGTGACAATAGTCTTTTGGTCCAGATCAGTCCTATCGGCGTAGCTGTGGTGTGACATGCAGGTCTAAGAACAAAATAGTAACTAAACGAGCTTGATTCGAATCTGTTGACAGATAAATACGGGTAGATAGCAGAGCTAATAGGAGGCTAGGATCTGATATCGGCCGTGATGGCTATGCCTAGCTTATTCAAGCAGAGGGTATCGATCGTCGAGTTACTTTTGGGCCGGACATAGTAACTTAGCTAGTAAAAGGGCAAAGTACTCAAGCTGAATGAACTCTCTGTGTTTCTGGAGCAGAAAATAAGCCTTCGAAATCACTGGTTTACCTCGGTACAGCGATCTAGTAAAGTAGTAATGGTCGATTGTCACAGAAAACTTCTTACTAACTGGCTGTTGACTCTACTGCTCTAGCAGCCACATGCCTATTGAATCTGAATCCAGTAGACGTCTCACTGGTGAATACAATATGAGTACGGTTTTAATAGTACATCGGAACATACTAAGCTTCTTAATTCCGCGTCGGTAACAACTCACCTTGAGGATATGATCACCAATTAAAATATAATAAAAAAAAAAACCAAAGTATTAAAAATCGGAATAAGCATAACTTTATACCGCAACAGTCAACAGAGTTAAAACTGTTTAAGTTCACCCAGCTATTATTCGAGAATCTTTTAGCCTGTAAGCTGCCAACTATAGATTGCTTTAAAAGTAGAGTTAGGACTCTACAAATTGGGATGTCTTTCGTCAACTTACTATCAAAACTTACAGGTGATTAGTCATTAATATGCTCAACTTGTGGCAGGCATTTGGCGTGTTTCGATTTAACGGGTTTCTCGTCAGAAACAGCGACGAGAACCGTTAGTGCGCGCAGGCAGATGGTTCTGGCTTATCGGATTTGGAAATACCACTGCACTAAACGATTATTCCAGATGTAATACTGATGTATAAATCTATCTATATACAACAACCGGATTGGCCCGTTTAAAGTGCCGATTTACGCTGATCTCATTTGGGTCGCGAGAAAGGAGCCCTAGAAAGAGCAGCGTATAAGGTGGAAAGTTGGCCGGACGAATACTTTTCCGGGCCTACTTTCTTTTCCTCATTGGTAGTAATGTTGATTTGGGCTAGTTGACTATTTTTGGCGAATTGCTCAACAATTGTTTAGAACTTCCAAAAATTGTATATTGGAATGTTGTTTCCTTTTTAAACTCTATAAAACCGGCGCAACACTAAAAACATTGTACAAACTGTGGACTTTTTGCCGTTATGTAGTGCTAAGTTGATGTTCATATAAATAATTCATAACTGATAAAATATTAACTATATAAGTTCATTGTTGTCAAGTGTGCGAATGCTTTTTTCCTGGGGCAGCTTCCCTTTCCCATCATGGGGTTTATTTAATGCCTCGGTTCGTTTGTGAAAAATCTAAGGCAATTTATGTTCCATATGAGCTCGTCTTATTACACTATTATTATATATAAAGGAGGGTTTTTTTTTGTTCTATAAAACGTAATGTTAATTTATATAGCTTAAGCTCTCCTGCGATTTGCTGTACAACTATTAAGTATTCGCGACATATTTGTATCGAAGATTTATTTGTTCCTTCAAGCAGTGTGGGCTTTAGGGGCTGATTTTTAGTTAACTTTTTACTTTTCAATTTTACGCTTACCTGGATAGTTCATAGTGAATGCAACATGAATTGCCACGGTAGATATTATTTGAGTCTAGGAATATTTTTTCCCGATTATTTCTTTGTCTTATAGGAGGCAAATGCTAATGTGATCCTCCCAATATATTTGTTACAGCCAGTGGTGTCTGTCTGTCGGTTAGAAAATGTCCGTCAGTGTTTTTGATTTTTGCTTTTTTAGGACAATTTTTTGTCGGAATCTTTTATACATATCTAGGTTATCCAGGGGCTGCGATAGGCTATATTTTGGAGAAACTTCCGTCAAAATATGGTTTCTTCTAATAAATGGATAGCTAAACGTTTACATGGAGATCTGTATACAGAGGAGCCATTTTAAATATTAGTCAAAAGCTCTGACAAAGTTGAATCAAGGATTTTTGAAGGGCCCTCAAACGGGCGAAAACTTGGTGCTCTATGCGGGGAGGGAATTATTGATATTAATCAATAGATATCGGCAAGCTGAGTAAAAAAGTAGTACATATTGGTACACGTAAAATAAATATTCCATTGTAGAAATTGTCAAAAACCTATAGAAGGGATCGTCTCGCTCACGTGACAGTAGGATAAGAGAACGTTTTGAGTTGAAGTGTCAATTCTAGCGGTTGACGCGGCGAATATTTTAGCTATTGATATTTTTGCAGAAGTATCTTTTAAAAAAGTTCCTGAAAAATACCAAAATATCGAAAATATATTTTTCAGTAAAAACAGTGAAAAAAAAAGAAACCCTATTGGATAAGAATGTGTTTTGATTTCTAAGAAATGTCAACTGAAGAATTGAAGCAGTTTATTTTCCGGGAAAAACTGCCAAAATATCGAAGAAATATTTGTTAACAAAAAATTGTTACAGATTAGCTTTTGAGATGCCTTTGAGACAAAGTCATTATATACACAGGACGAAACATTATATATATGTATACTATATTTTTTCTTTTTTGTTCATTTTGTATAATAGATACCAGTTATTGTAAAAAGATAAGTATAAAACTCCAATCAAAATATATGGATTTAGATATATTCCTTATCTTAACATTATAAAAAAGATTCCGATGTTTATCTATATGGTATGTGTAAAGAACTCTGGTAAAGATAATCAAAAAGATTCAAATAAATATTAAACAAAACTTAAAATGGAATCGACATGTTGGTAATCGTAAACGTCTGTTGGAAGTCTGCAGACGGGCGACTTGATTCACACATATCCTTTTTTTTTTTGGAGGTTAACGGCAAATGCATTATGCAGACCGGACATCATTGACTGTGCTATTATGTGCCTCCTGGACACATGATCAGTTAGTAGAAACAAAAGTTAAATCTGAAAACACCAAAAACCATCATACCAAGAACCAAATAGACCTGGGGTTGGCTGGGTTTTCTGGCGAACATATTAGAACAGACCTTTGAATAATTCCAAAATAGTAACGCATTGGATCAGACAGGGTAATTGTAACGAGATAATTGTTGATTTACTTTTTAGGGTATGTTAGGTTGGGTGTAATACAAGGTCAAATTATTTAGATTAATGGCAAAATATATGCGCGAGGCGAACCCCGCAGGTCCGTCTACTGAGACATAGCTATACAGCGCGCTTTTGTTTGCTGATCGTATTCTAAACTGGAATATTAGCTAAATAATAAAAAGATGATCTCGGATGACCGACTGACGACAAATTATGGCGTTGGCCACATTAATTTCATTTACGATACATAGGTAGCCGGATTCGCCTGTTGTGTGAATGATCAGACGAGAAAAAACGAGTTAAATATAGCCGAAAAGACTAACGTTGACGAAAAACCCAGCTGCGAGTCGCACCTCGTACCAGTCGATGTATATCGTTTAGAGAGTATTGTAGATTCTAATTTTAATTTGAGAACTCGATTTACAGAATATCTACCTTTTGTTATTTGCAATTTATTTTCAAATTATAGTAGTTAACGGTCACCTACTCAAATCCTGTCCTATGGAACGTTTCGTTGAGTACATTGGTAATTAAATATGCTATCTATTGACAGGTGACACAAAACGAGTGTGCTGAATGGATTGGATTAAAGGCTGAGCGAACGCTCTGAATTACAAAAAAATATCCTAATAGAACCTATTATGTGCTATACAATGGTAATCGCCAAACAACGCAAGTGATATTCAGCTGTAACCGTACCGTAAGCCGTAACAGAGAATGGGCACAACGTAATTCATTTCGGCATTTCTGGGGCAGTCAACCCTGTAGTATGGCTTACTAGGAGACATTGCATCTCAGTTCACTTCCATTGCCCCAGTGTATTAGTCCAGTCTTGAAGCTGCCGTGTTGAACTGACAGTGGCACTAACCGCAGGGTCCAATTACTAAGGACGCTCCCGTATACGTAACGTAAAGACAAATGCATAATGAGCTCGCAGTTCAAAGTTTTCTATAGTGCTTATACACAATAGTACAGTTATTGCTCGCAACATGAGACTAAAAAGAGTCTCGTGATAGCATGTAGCAAAGAATGGATATACAATCTACTGTTTAAAGTGGAACCCTGTAGATTATAATACTGATTTAAGATTTGACATTTGCCCATATGAATATCAAAGCTATTGATCAGGACGATCCCTATCAGTACGTGACCTTTCCGGCTGCGAGTTTGGCTCATTGCAGGACAGGCTTATGATAACCTAGTTTTAGGTGAATCATAATTAGTCTACAGCGCTTAATAGATTGTGTATTTCTAAAACTGTTTTCAGTTTATCCATTTGTGGGTCCATTGCCAATTTGACTCGTTTGGTTTCTTATTCGTACCATCATTACACTTTGTTGTTACAGAGCTGGTCGAGTCGGTTTCGTCTTCATTGCTGCATCTGCTATTTGGTGTCCAAGATGCGACATCGGACGCCAGCGAACGAAACCCGCCGACGCCGCGTGAAGCTTTGCATGCTGTTCCCTGGCTAATTAGCGGGAGGCACGCCATACTTCTACCTGAAGATGGTAGACCTTGCCTTGTAGCAGATCTGAGCACCGATGGAGGTTAGCAAATGGATGAAGCTGTTATAACTAAGCCCGATGGCAATTGACAGGCTGACCACAATGTCGCTTCATCTTATGACCTGTACTTCGCATTTGGCTCATGTCAAATTAAACATTGATTTATAACCTATGTGCTACCGGAAGAATGTTTATCGAAAAATTTTTATATCGGAACTACTATTGTAATATGTAATATAGTCACAGTTAACTTTCAATATGTTTTATCAAAGAAACACAAGGTTATTGGCGAAATTCGCGGTTGTCTACCAAGATAAGCACTTCTTCAGAATATATATGAAACTATACTACACAATGGCTGCTTTCCGAGACAGACAGTTAATGAAAACACAACACAAAAAGTGCATAGTTACCCTATATTCGTTTGAGGAGGTGCAATATAACGTACACCGTGTTCTGCTATTTTGTTTCAGATCATAGTGATCATAACGGGGCGCTGTCGCTCCAAGAAGCCGTTCCACTGAAAAAATGCCGCCTTCCACGTTTCGCGGTCCATCAGACGATGGCGACCCTCACGTTGGTTTTCTATGTTCAGAACTTTGATAGAAACTCTCTAGCCGTTACATTTTGCAATTGCAACTCGTTGTTACGTATCGAGTTTTGGTAAGTACTTTGATACAAATCCATGGCTGAATATGAACGCAGCTATCTGCACTACATACTCCATTAGCGTTTGTGCGATAAGTTACCTAGTAAATAAGCGCCCTGTCAAGTATTCTCTATTGCTTATGTCTTACTTGTTAATTCGTTTATTATTAGATTTATTAGGCTGACGCAAAACACTTCGGCGGACTTTGGAATTGAGAAACTTTTCAACCAGCTGGACTAGAATGGTAATTTTTTATTGTGTGTAGGTGGTACTATCCTTTATTTTTTATACGGCGCCCGGCCAGCCATACATCTACCATTTGCGCTTTCATAAAAAGTGTATCTACAGTTTTCCGAAATCAATCGACACTGAAATATGCTTGCCTTTTTAGTTGTCCTTTCTAGAGTATGTAAAACCTTGTAATTGTAGATCTGGTAAATAAGCGGGTTCAAGTTAACTCTGGGCACAAATCCAGTAAATAATTGAGGCGTGGCGATAAGTTCTGGCATTATCATCAAGTGACCAGATTGTAATGCCAGCGATCTATGAGTTTCTTTGAGGAATTCGAGACAACAGGCTGCATACATTGTTTAGATGAGCATCTTACGCCTCTGATTTCATCGACGTCTTGCCATCACCTTATGTCCAAACTTCTTTGATAGGGCTAGCAAATTTGATGCCATTCTTTCACTTGGCCCCTTTTCGAATGTGGGTAAAGTTTGTTGATCGGTTGACTATATTTCTGTATAACATCAGAATTGAAAGGCCAGTTTTAGCCGATAGAGCTCTCAGAGTCCAAACACTGCTCTGTTCTTATCTTCGGGTCCTGACATTTAGTCACATCGTCGCTCGTCTCGCACGTTTGTACCATTTTCGTACTGGAGCATGTACCAGAAAATGTTTGTCTGCTAGTGACACATAGTTCAAAAGTTACTGACTTTCAGATTCCGCCGAGCGCGCTTGCAACAGCTTCATTATTATACATGTTTTCCTCTATCTGGGGACGATCTAGATTTAATTAGCGCAAACGCTGAATTATGCTCTCTGTGAAATATTTGCAAATTGGCGATAAAATAAACCTTGCTATAAAGGGAAGCCAACTGATTCAGACCAGTATAACATTTCTGTTTGTCTACTTCAGCTTAGACAGTGAGTTCCACACGACATACCGTGTTGTTCTCGGCCATCCGTCGCTTGAAAACGCACTCATGTTTCCGCAGAGCGTCCGGGCTGAGGTGCACCGTGATTCTGCGTTCATTCTGTATATAGACAAGGCTGAAGGCGAGCATGTGCTGTGGACGGAAATGCTGGTAGGGGCTGGCGGCACATCGACCCTTAACCACTACTCTCTTGTCGATGATAACGTTGATGATAAGGTTAATTGCGCTCTCGATCATTCTTAGCTCCTCGATACGTTATTTTGCTCTATTTCATGTTTTTTTTTTTGCTTAACTGTAGAACTCCCATCTATTTCTCTCAAGGTCTCAATTAAATTAGTAAATATACTCACTTTCAAAAGATTATCTTCTAACTAAAAAGAAGAAACTTTCTGAAAGAAGTGTTTTTGTTGATGTAGTTGTTTGTTGAGGAATAGAGGTTTTGTTTGTTAGATATATCTGGTTTAAGATTTTTCAAAATAAAGTGAATTTAGGCTGTATCGATAGCGTTGTGCCGCCGAATATTATCGCTAATTTGGAATTTTATTACATGACTTAATGGTTTTAGTCGTACACTTACCGTTCGATTTTGCGTCTTAATGGCAGATTTGTGATACATGCACAACACACCCTGCTCGAAGTATGAGTGAAGGAAGCAGTGGCGATTCGGAAATAGCGAGGCCTACGTTAGAAAGGCGATTTAGCGCACCCTGTGAACCTCTATCCCTATGTCCTCCATCTCCAGATCGAGTCTTGGGTAGGGGAATTCTCAAAAACCGTCGATTATGCTCGCGAACGCTAAGCGAATGTTCAAGGTCACTAGAATTCAGCTCATGGGATATTTCTGAAAGTCTACGAAGTTCGTCGACCTCGACAATGCACATCGATGACGTTAAAAGAGTCACATTCAATAACAAGGTTCTAGAGACCAAGTATAGGTTAGTAAAAGGTGTACGTTCAGCATTTTAAAATGAGTGTTAGTGAACCAATTATACTACAATACTAATTTCGACTTCGGATTATTATAGAAAAATCAATGCAACACGCTATCGAAAACGTGTGTGCCGTGCGATAGGATTCGGAAACCTGAGCCTTGTCTTACCGATAGCATTTTGTGTTCTTTAAGACCTGAAGGAATATCAATAAAACGACGAACTCAGCGCACCAGATCGCTATCAGATTCATCGGATCCGGACGAGTCAGAAGAGACCGATTCTATCTGTGGTGATCTCAGGGAGGGCCTAACCTTAAGAACATCGGTGATTGCTCAGTCCAAGGAACGTGGACATGCTCTACACGTAAAGGAAGACCAGTTTCTACTTGAGATGGACGACAAATAGCTCTGCTTATCAAGGCCAATCTGCAGTTAAAAAAAAACACAAGATGCCCTTAGAAACCACCTGATGGACAATGGGCCCATGGTGTTTGCAATGGGACGATCTCTACAGGACCAACAAGGGCCGCGTGCTCTCCGGGAATTCTCACTTATATATGTGGCCCGACCTGTGGCTCGCCATATACAGAATTAAATTTTTTCTACAATATAGCGTTAATATATTCGGGTGTGAGAAACCCTTTTTACGAAATATATGTTGGTGTTCATTGAATCTTCAGGCTAGGCAGGAACTGAAGGTATATGCTTTTAAAGAGTTTGTTGTTTCGTATTGCTTTAAGCAGCGATCTATCAGAGAGCCCGAATAGATTTCTCCAGGAACATAAGGGATATAATGAATATATGATAGCAGCCTTACGTGCCCTGTATGGAATCATAGGGCACTATACAGATCGGCTTAAGCTCGAGCCGCGGCTCAAAGCTGCGCTCTTTATTTTAATAATCATTTAATCGGAATCATATTTTCGCCATAGAGAGCTTCCCCATTTGTCAAAAAGTCTATCCCGTGGCGAGTGATAATGAACATATTAAAATTCTATAATACGAAAACAGATATTACTTAAGAGGTAACAGAAAAGAATGTCGACCCATTAATTAAATGAAAATGGTATCGTCACACACCTACATACAACTGAACATAATGGGTCCGATTATATACAAACCGATATAAGATACAGTATACAGATATTGTACAATCACCTTCAGTACAAAGTATGCGACGTCCAGCGTAAAAACCTGGGTCGAGAATGAACGCCCGTTCGTAATAAGTGATTCGATATTACTATTGTTTAGATGATTGCTTTATTGCTTTTATTGCTTTTTTATTTATCATTATTGCTACTTAAGACTTTCATATACACTTAGGATAAGTTTACACTCGACGCACCAGCGGGTATTATGTGTTTATTAAATATGTTTAGTTTGACCGGATAAATTTGCCTATTTATTATTATTATTATACTTGCATCCATGCTTTTTTCATCATGAGTTCTTCAGATGTGAAACGTCTACAAGTTCATAGATTAGTTAGTTATTCCAGTAAATTGAATACTGTTTGTCTGATACAACTTAACCGTAAATATTCTATTTATAAAAACTAATCTGACCGAACTTCTAAGCAGTAACTCTAACGAAACGTTTGACGAGGCTGTTCGCGATAGAGAATCGTAAATGAGATAGTTTAAAAGTTACGAGCTACTCTTCCCTCTTAGGCAGTCCCTTCAGTTACGAGAAGACTATAGCAAAAATACAAATGTAGTTCAAATACTGTAGCATTACACAGTTGTATACTATATATTTCCGAGTATTTTTCTCTATTTACATCAAGTGTCTGGAGTGTTACGCTATGATCGAGGATCCCACACTACCTGTCAACATGATGTCGTACAATCTATAGCTAAAGTACTTGTATGTATGTTAATGGGCTCGATTTCAACATTTTTCGTCTGAACAGCGTCAGCTCCGGTGGTGTTACGGCAAAGGAGCAATCACTACGTGTTGAATTCATAGCTAATCAGGGTTTTAGTTTGACAAAAGGCACCAGCTAGTTCATACGTCTCTCAATGAGACAGTGCGTTATGAAAATGAATCGATCGTTATTGGGTTAAAGTATGAGGTAACTTGAAACAAACTGCTACAGGTCGAAGCCCCTTATTAGACTAATATCTGCCATGCATGTTGTGCATGATTCAGTGATATATTAATAATTCAGATTTTTAATAGATTTTTCACTGTCATAAGCCAGTCGTGCTGCTTTATATTTTTTCATTTTGTTAATATACTGCCAATAAAGCCTCTTGTCAAACAGATCGTGTGAACTGTGCTTTCGTTTAGCAGCTGAACCAGTTACTGACAACACCTCAAATCTGTATGATTTTCAAATGAAATGTCCACTAAAAGGAAACAGTAAATTGGCCCGGGGAAGATCTATTGCATATTATAAACAACACCTTTGCTAATTTATTAATTGATTAATTAAATAATAATTTAATAATATACTTCAAGGTAAAATAGCACCATACGCCGTCATTTGGCAAACTAGGGCAGTGCGTATTTAGTGATCTCCAACAGCTATCGTCGAACACTAGTCCAATATACTTTATATTGTTCCATAGGAAACGATTTGCCTTTTTACGTAAATGAATCTATTGTCGGCAAACGATTGAACGCATACGTAAAAAATTGTATTTTAAGCGATCAAAATTGCAATACAATATCTCTATCCATAGGCGTTTCCTCATCATAAACATTCCGGGTGATTTAGTTAAATTGTCTATCTGTATCTAACGTCTCAAAGTAGCCCAGTTTCTGTGGGCAGCAGTAATAAGCTCGAACAGCGTTTGCACTGCAATGAAGTCAGGGTTCCGTACCTGGGATACCTTGGCAGGTAGATATATATTCGGTTCAGCGGTCTAAAGTCGATAGTTTGCAAGAAATATCGGCGACCACATTAGCATCGTAGCTTCGAAGCAGTAACCCCTCAACACTCGCAGTGGATCGCAAAATCCGTAATTGCCATGTTACAGCTATACAGTCGTAGAACTACGTCAATATCGTCAGAAAATACATAGTTAAATCGTTCCCACTGAGTCTTTATTGTCTACCTTCACCTCTAATCGACCAGTAAAAATGATGCTTTTTGAGACCTTATACGATATTTTAAAGCCACTCTTCTCGCTTCACTGACTAGTTTGGTGTACGATATAGCTAAATCGGTTGCTCGGTTATAATGAGCTGGTCTTTTTAGCCAATCAAGTAACCTGTGTTAATTCATCGAGCGATTTTATCAACAGGGCAAAACTGGTGCATTTCCCGATCTTAACTAATGCCACTACGGCGTATTATGTAGTATAGAAAGATTAATAACTGCGCCCGCTGGGCGAAACACCATACACACCTTTATCACTCAGCTACGAAAGGTCAAGTAGTCTTTCATAATATAGAAACAAAAAGAGTTGCTCGCACTGGGGAGAAGTTCCATGACATATTTGCCAAATCCAATAGGATGTCTGAGACCTAATGTAAACATACCGCTTATGTATTTTTCAAATTGTGACTTCAATGCTCGTACGATACTTCGGCTTTATCTGATTTTAACACTCTATGGTCTAATTACGATGAAATAGTTATCACGCTATGGAAGCCCAATTCATTATAATATTGCTCAGAAAGCTTTGCTAGGTTAGACAATCGTCGAGGGCTTTGTAAATTCGTTTGTCTCTCCACCTTCGCATAGAAATCAACATTTTGGGCTAAGGCAATATGGCCGTAAGTTATTGGGGACGGCTATCTGGTTGAACTCGCCTACAGAATGCATAGTGTGCTCCTAATCGTGGCTTCAACGACAGAAAAGACAGGAGTCGAGCTTTCCTCAATTTGACATCAGTGTTAGTAAATTGCCTGTAGACGTTCAGTGCATCGCGGTGATTGCGGCCAACCGAGTGCTGCAAGCATCTACTACTGAATTGCCTCTGTCATTATCTTTTATAATGTAAGGCATACGGTCAGGCCGTCGCGACAAACTCTTCTCACCTCTCGACATGAGGTTACTTCACTATGGATATTTTGCAATACTTTTTCCTTTTGTTCGAGACGCACTTGTACTTTTGAAGTCTGAGACGGTTCACTCAGATAGAACCTCTCGGGCTTTTAGCAGGCGAGCTGCATTGAGGTATGGATAATGAAAAAATTCGAGTAGTTTGTTTACGATGTAAGTTCCATTTTACAGCTCGTCGCATAAACCCTGTATTCGGTAAAGGCTATATCACGAGGGAAACCATGAGTCGTTGGTTCAAAAAATCGATGAGAGAATTTCGAATTCGAAATTGAATCTAGTAAAAGACCACCTACGGGAGTAAATAACGACAAGTAGACTCTCGTACCCACGCTTCCTACAGTAGCAACATATGGGTATCATTTAAAGAGGATCTCACTGACAGTGCGCGACTAAACTATAGTCGGAAAAGTATAGTCTATTTTTTTACTAGCCCCATTGGCGGGCTAGTAACCGCCAATGATAGGAACTTAGCAATTTATGACCACCGGATTCATCGACTAAAGTATGGGATATGCCGACACATATCTAATAAACGGTTCGTTGTATGCTTGAAAACTATGTAAAAAGCTAAGTCACGGGCAATTTTGGTTAAATTTGAACATCTTTTGTGTTCTTTTTTATTATCATCGTTGTTGACTTAATAATATGCTAAAGTTATTTTACACATAGTTGGGACGGATTTTCAGCCTCAGATGTGAACTGGGCGTCTAACATAGGAAAATATGTCTATCGTTTTGATGCTCTACTCTATTTTGTGTATTAAAACGTTATTTTCATTCGACGTTTAAGAAAACGTTTAGAACGATAATGTCAGCTTGATTACTTCTACCCACCGTATGACATCAGTAACAGCGTATGACAGCCTGTTCATATTCGAAGATTGGTAAATGGCCTTAACTGGATGGCTACTGTATCTCTGGACCTTCTAAAAAGTTGAGTATCAAGTTCCGTGCTTGCTATACATGAATTATTCGTACCCATACAAACAAATGTAGCGTTGTCTTATCTGGAAAATATTTGTTATGCACAGGAGTCTTCGTTAGAATAAGCAGACTGAATTTGACAAGCTAGCTTCTCTGACGTGTAACTTGGCATCCTACATTAAATCAGTGTAAATGATAAGATCACGTATACAGCTACACCTTTTTCGGGAAAGATCAGTTATAATTTTTAAAACATTTCTTAAATAAGACCTATACCCGCCGCCCTGAAGCTGCTGAACATGTAGTTATGAGAAGTGAATTTGTTTTTAGAGCCTAGAGAGCCGGAAGTTGTGAGGCGCTCCTGGCTGAAGGTTGGTCAAAGAAAAAAAAATCTTGCAACGTAATTTAGTATTCAATGTACTAGAAATAAAAATAGAATTCATATGGAATCGATAGGATACTTAACAAGTTAAACAACATAACCCAAGAAAAAAACTGGTGAAATTTTAACGCCTTCGAAGATAGCGTTCATCAGATTTTTCATACCATATAGACATTTTTAGGGACTAAATTATAAGACTCACTGCAATTACATACAAAATGTGAGTATTTAAATTTTTCCACCAATTTTAAAGAAAATAAGCTACATATCCCAACACATTTTTTAGAATCGGTGCCACTTCGGCTATGTATTCTTCGTTTTATTCTGGTTCTCCTGCCTAACTTGAACTATTTCAAAATCTACAGGGGTCTATTACGTTTTTAATAAAATATGGTAAATCTTTCCGCGTCTACTCGGCTTTAGCAGTCTTTGGTGCTCTGTGGAATTCCCATAATAACGAACTAGGTAACATGTATTCCTGCTAAGGTCAGGGACATGTGGTGGTCTAGGTTCGAATCCGGGCGTAGCCACACTTCGTTTCGAGTTGGAAACATCCAGCTGTGTGAGGTAATGTCTAACGGTTTAAATACCAAACGTGAAACACTAAAAGGCAGAGACTCTAGAATTTTACGTAAACCAGACATAGTCTAAACAGATAGTGTTGTATCCTGGTTGTAGCTGTTTAACGCTCGGATCTGTGTTTACTTTTTCACAACACATCAGCGTATCGAACGCCTGTGTTCGAGCGTATGCGAGTTCTTTAAAACGAGATATTTTAACATATTTACTAGTTGTTATCTATTAATCTTACATAAACTTATACCCTAGAAAAAGGTTAAAATCGAAAAACAAGTACGGAGACACTTTCGCCATTGACAATATGTCGAGTCGTTACTACCCAATCTACCGTCGAGGTAATCCGCAGCTGCGCGTATTTTTGCCGAATTTCTTTATGAAGCTGGTTCGCAGCAAAGTCGATCATCCTCCAAATATTGTGCACTTTGTCGTCCCGGTACAAATGACACAGTTTGACGTTAAAAATTATCTCGAGAAGATCTACAGGGTTCCAGTAGCTCAAGTGGAAACCAAGATAGTTCTCGGTGACTTCAAAGCAGAGAAAACTAAAAGATATATGATCAAGGACGATGATTATCGACTGGCCACCGTTACCCTACCTGAGGGCTGTACCTTCAAATTTCCTACGCTGTTCCCCCCAGATAAGATTAGGAAAGCGACCGAGGATATGAGGAAACATCAACAGCAAGTCGACGAACATGAACGCACTTATCAGCGGGAAGATCCAAACAGACAACATGTGCCAAGTTGGTTCGCGCTATAGGATGCACCGATTCTTCAACCTCTGTTAGTAACTTCTACGATCGATTCGTGTATATTCAGTTAATCTATTTTATATTGGAGAGGGGTCATGTAATAATCAGTAGCTTGAACTATAATCATGAAGTAAAAAAAATTCTGTGGGAAAGAAAGGTTCAATATTTATAGATAAAGGCGCTGAATAAAGAAATGGTGCTGTGACCATACAGTAAGTAAATTGACGGGTAGTATTGCTTATATTGAGGTAAGTGCGTATTTTTATTCATAGATACTGTGATGGTCAAGGATGTTAGCAATAAACAGTTATTAGTCCTGATGCTATTAGGGTATGAAAGCATTAGCCTATTGTCAACCTCCGAACAACGCGTTCGTCTTTTATGAGGTGTCTTTGTGCATTTATAGATGTGTAGGGCTTATTTTTTAATGGTCACCTTACAGAAGGACAAAAAATTATGTATGTTATCACGTTGACCACTTCTGGCATATAATATCAATGGGCACGTCTTGCCAAGAATATCATTCTATCGTATGAAAGGTCCTATCTATTTATTTAATATAAATTTTAAAAATAATTTCGCGCTAATGTGTAAGCAAACTTTCGGGCACACATGAAATGCCATATGTTTTCACGCGAATTTATCTGTCAAACTGGCATTTAACCTTCTATGATAGTTTTTTTTTTTATAATTCGCTTTATAGAAAGCAAACTCGTACGCAAACTGTTGACATTCGTAAGCGTGGGTCCTTTTTAACAGATTTCCTCTTCTAAATTCTCTTGGACCTCAAACGAGAGCAAACGTATATCGTACCAAGTTTTACTTGACTGTAATTAAATTTTTTTGACATCCCCGTAAATTTAAATGTTTAAAAAATGCGTACCAAAGATTTTGTGGTAGTAGGATTAAAATGTAAAAATCTGTTTATATTATATCTGTGGTTTCGACGTAGATAGCATTGATGTCTTTGAGACTATGATAAAACTACAGTCGTGTTCTGCAAAAATTATTCAATTTATAATTACGTGCAGTATCATGTATTGATGTGAAAATAAAATTTCAGTTTTTATTTATGAATCAATGCGATATTCGCACTGTCGGTCGGATGGACCAGTGTTGACCACAAGGCGTACGTAACCCCAGCTAGACATTATTTTATTAATAAAAAAAAAAGAAAAATTTAAAATAATGATTAAGCTAATTTATCACGAGTTTTCTGAGGTCTATAAATATCACGGTACATTATTACTTGCGTCTTTTTCGATTTATTGTTATGCCGTTTTCGTATTTTCAGATGAAAATCGAGATTGTTTTTTACTGTATTTTTTGCACCAATGTACTGCACTGTCAACTGCATTTTAAAAGGCGTCGCGTGGACATATAATATCCTGAGGGCGCTAGATCTTCGAATCGTGATATTTGACTTTTAGTAAGGTGTATTTATGCTTAGTACAAAAGTTGCATACAATGTACGGGCAATGCAGCTTCCTTACGAGATTCCAGAAAGCCGCTAGTGAGAGCCAAACAGCAAGAACATCATTAACCTTGAAGCGCTACGACCTTATTGCTAGGTAACCCGCAAACCATCATGGAGTAGAAAGGTGCATATTTAGACCACGCAATTTCTGAAGTAGGGTTCCGCGATCTACGCTGTTGAAAACATTTTTTCATTGAAACTACTTGAAGTGAAATCGTTTACTTCTCTTTATATATATATATATATATATATATATGACTTAATCCTGAAGAATTTAAAACAACGATGAAGACGTGCTAGGGTGAATCAAATAGTTAATTATTGGGAAGAAAACATGAAATGTGGCGCGCTAAAATTTCCGCTAGCTGTAACCAACTGAACATTAGGGAACGGAGTAGTGGTCTTCTATATATATCCTACAATTTAATCTGAATAGGAGTGTGACGTTATTTCAGCGAAAGAAGTCAATTTAGACGTTTATTATATAATATAATTTGGGGAAGAGAAGACTCAGAATTTCACTAAGAAGGGTGGCAGTGATGTTGTGATATAAAGGAGAATTGTCGGCTGTGAAATTAGCTTTTGCTTTAAATTGAAACAGAAATATATAGGGTTCAGAAAGGTCAATCAGTGTATCCTAAAATGATGCTTGTTGTTATTGATGTCAACCGAATGTGCTGAGATAATCGGCTGAAAATTCAACGGGGCAAAATAAATGGCTCACATATTAGCTTAGTTATACAGATTATAGAAATGAAGGTGCTTCATGCTAATCGAGAGCTGACATATCAGAGAAACAAACAAGAAACCGAATAGTCAAGCTAGGAAATTGAAAAGAGGAAGTAAGGTTATCTAGCCTGGCGTAAACTGGTTTATAAAACACAGACAACAGTCAACCAACGTTTTGCTTATCTGATTCATTTTCGTATGTGTCGAAAAATGCACTTCTGTCAGTTGCAGGTACATCGAACGCAATACGTTGCGATCATTTTTTTAAAATTTAGTTTAAACCTATAGTCCTTTAGTTATTTTTTTGAACCCTTAGTTGGAGTAGTTCAGTAATATATTAAGCAATAAGGCTTTATAATCAGAGTCCTTTTTAACGTTAATCAGTAATGCATTATTGATGGGATCAATCGTCAACAAAAGATGTGCAATGAAGTCCAGGACACTAGATAGATACAACTTTTCAATTTTCGTTCTTAAGATGTTTGCACTAGTAAGATACTGTCATCCTGCTATAGGTTTCCTTGCTCACTGTTTTCACTAGTATTCAATGGAGACCACGAGCGTCCACGCCTGTCAAAAACATAGTCGTCGTTAGTCGGTGTTGATTTTCAGCGCTAAACAGTAAATCAGCTTGTAGAATCACCATTCTGGTACCACTAAATAAGCTTCCAGTTGTCGGTACCCAAACGCTTCATGTGAATGTTTACAAAGTTTTGTCTGCTATGAGCGTGTAGTTTTAAAGTTATTAAAATTTTTCGAGACGCTAAATAGCTCCGAAAAAACTAATATTATGTGCTTTGTTAACTTTATTTAGCGTAATACTATTTATCCGCTCTGTAATCCTTTCATCTGAAAAAATACTTTTTGTATTCGATAACGAAAGTGACTATATAGATTCTTATATATAACTATAATATAAATTAAATAAGTTCAGCATGAACCGTAAGTCTTCCCCGAGTACAATGGATCTGGATGTTGTTCAAACTTCATGCCTTTTCCAACAGCCGGTTTCTCGATAACGACTACTGCAGCAACATAATGCGATGTCGGTTTCATGATATTTTAGCTAGGTTAGATTTTATGCAGAAATCGAGTAGTGCATAGCACTTACATCTCATATAGTACCAACCAACAGGTAAAGCAAGTGTTATTGACTCTTTTATGTATGACGGATGTACCATCGGCCCGACCGAACACCTTCAAAAAAATATCTGGGAAACCGCAAAATTCTATTAAGAAACACATTTTAAAAACTACAAGGCAACTAAAAAAACACAACTTAACATACACAGTTCAGACCTGGAGAGAGCTAAGAAACTCGCTTTAAATGAGGTTATTACGTAATGTCCACTAGAATCTCCTCTGAAAGATTGGTTTTCCTCAAAGATCCAATTTGAATGGGTCTAGTGTCATTCCATACATTAAACAATTTAGCATTTGCGGGCGGCTAAACGGCTTGTAGAAAACCCAGGACCTGTCGAATTCCGCCATGCGACACGTACCTGCACCTGCGTGTAAGATGACGAAAGCCTATTAAACGTTTTAAAATTGAATTGCTTAGAACCGCCGGCAAAACGGAGAATGTTCTGTCCAAATGTTTGATCCTTGATTATATATTCAGGTATTCTGTATTAAAGGCTTAGTGCAAAAGCAGTGAAAACTTTGAGACACAAACGTGTCCTAATGTTTAATTTATCCTTTACTTCGTCTTACAATAGAGGGCAATGATAAAGTTATTATATTGTACTAGACAGTTGTTGGTGGAGCGATTTGCTGAGAGTTAGCTCTACAGAAAGAAGTCCACTTCTTTTTTATATAAGTTCGCAGTAAATGCGTTTACGTCTCGTGTTGCGCAGTACTCTTTTTGTAAGGTTTGGCACTGTATTATCTACATGCGGCTCAGGCAGCTAATGGCGTAGTGGGCGTTACTTGTTCGGGCAAGATGAATTGTCTATGTAGGATTTAAAGTTTGTGAAAACAAATTTGCAAAAGCCGCTTTTGACGTTTGACCCATTTTACCGACTACAGAAGCAGCCAGTAACTAGCCGTTTTATTGTAGGCAGTAAAGGTTGTCCCAATTTCTATTTAAACACGGTAAACAATGCTTGACGTTCGTACACCAATCTGCATAATCGCATTCCTTGTAACACTTTTGCATTTTCAGTATTAAAAATTTCTACAAATTTTTCTAATCACACACTGTTCCTATCTTGCCGAGAAGCTATTGTGCAAGGACCAATTGTAAGTTATACCAGTTGGGACGATAACATGCGTGTTATACTTAACTTGGGATTCATCGGCTAATTTGGTTGTTCAGAGCTTCGCTATGAACGTGGGTAAAGTCTATGTAGTAATGTAAAAAAACGCTCATTTTGCTTTAACATAACAAATAGTATCATTTAGGCCAACTTTACGTCGTTTTCTTGATCTTTTTAGCTTCAATAGCTTTCTACTACTTTCTCATTTGTCTGTTAATCCTACTCACATATACCCATGCTAAAATCTAAATTATATACTTAGGGCATGAACAATTCAACTATCCCTGAAGGCTTTCCCTTTGAGAGTAGCGCAAAGTTGTTGCTCATCTCAGCTCATTCCATATCACTGCCCTAAAATTTTAGGAACCTTAAAATTGTCTTAGCGACGACTGTACTTACCTTTCTGTCAAAAATATTTATCGGTGGTGTTTGTGGCTCATTTGCCAAAAATGGCTAGGATACCCTTTATCAGCAAATCGATATGACAAAAGAAGTAAACACTTTTGCCTCTAGACACATTCGGATTAGTTTTTGTAAAGCAGAATAGCCGTGAAGATTTTCTTACATGTTTTGTAAGACATAAAAGATATATAAAAAGCTACTCATACTGGAAGTTGTTTCCTTTGCGCAAATGGATAAAAGCTATTGTTTCGAAACGTGTGTAGTAAAAATTAGTTGCTAGGGCTTGGCCGAAGAGAACCCTCATATCTTGCTTTTATGTACCGGAAAAACCGAGTTTTTTCTTGTCTAAGTGATCCGCCATTCTATTCGGACGGCTTTCTGATTCTGTTCGTTTTGATATTTTGTATCGCCACGTGCCCACCATTAAGATCATCACATACAATTTTTGCACGAGACTTATCTTCTTAACAAAAAGAGCGAATATTAAAGTTGCGCTGTCGTTTCTGCCATTATCGTATATGGGAACGAAGCTGAAGATTTTATTTGTCACTTGAAAAACTGACAGCATTTTGTACCATATTGAGGTTCCTTTGGCAGGTTTCTTTCTCACAGTCGAATAAACATTTTACTCAACTTAGTAACGGTTACACAAGAGAGGAATGCTGCAGTGATACTAGGACGATGCTAAAAATAGTGAGTTAAGCTCTTTAGCTTTAGCATTACATTCACCCGGGTGCTTGTACAGCAGATTTTATTAAGCTGGATCCTAAAGGGAGGAGACACTTGTAGAATCCCTGTCGAGTCTTCATTTGTTTGTGAAGCCAAGTTGGCCAGCAGGCTTTGGGACCTAAAAGGAACGCCCCATTGGGTATGGAGGAAAAAGATTTTAAAGGTTGGCGCATCTAGAAAGCGATTTCTTTTAGAAAATGTCGTTTTAGACGCAAAAATAACTGTCCTCGATGAACGAGTATTAAAAAAGGGAAAACCTATGTTAAACCAGGGCTATGGGAGGTTTGATGTGCTCAGGTCACATGCTTAGTTTCTTGTTTGCAAAAGAACTTGGTACTTATTCTTATACTATTGATACAGATACCAAGGAGACTTCTTGTGCAGCTAGATTAATGAGTAATTTAAAAAAAATCTAGCAAATGGCCGATTATACAAAATCGATAGTAACAAGTTTTTTTTTTCTTTTTATAAAAGGGATAAAATATCTTCCAAATGTTTTTCAATGGCAATGTTCTGATTATTTGAATTGTCAAAGGTTAATGAATTCTTGACTGAAAGCAAACGTGTTTCATTTAACTTGTTAAATTTTCAGACTTCTCTGCTAAGTGGGGGGTAAAAACTAATGTACAAGCTATGACAAAGCCTTTTTTTAGGCACATCACCTATCCATAGTTGCATAATAGTTTGCAAACCACGCAGATAAACTTCGTGTCGACGCGTTTACTTTTCTGGAAGAACTATGTTAGTACGAGGTTTTCTTCATTGAACATTACACTCAAAACACAAGCATTGACCGAAAAATTGCTTTCACCGCATAATTGACCTAATAGAAACGGCACGATCGTCAGGAATGCATATATATGTAAAGGGCAACAATTAACACTGGAGTCTGCAGTGCTTTCTCTCTGATATGGATTTCGCGATTAACTCTGCTATATTTTACAAAAACATATGCGTTTGCAATGCGCTAGTTTATAGATTTGGGCCTACCTAAGAGGTATTATTTTGTTGGTGCTTCATCCAACGCGAAAAGATTGAATAATAGCTCATCTTCGCTTAAGGGGCAAACAACGACGCATACTTTTTCGCCATTATGTGTTTGTAGCTTTGTTATACAGACAACTGGCTTCTTTTAAGCAGATTGATGTTCTATCAAAGTTTGTTCGAAATTCGACAGAGCACTCTGTAATATCTAGAACAGTCTATAGATAATCGAATTCGATGTCGCGTAATATTGTCTTCCCTGTTGATCTTGAGTGGTAACAATGTACGCGTCGAACGGTAAGCTTAGACCTACATCTAGTACTCGGCTTTTCCTAACCTTCTTAAATTTAGCTCAGATTTATGCTTAGTCGCAAAGTACACTTTTAGCTTCTTTTGCACTTTAGACTTTGCATCAGCTGTTCAGCTGTCGTCAACTTAGTCTTCAAGTGACACTCGGACCTCGGTAACTTCTGTTTTTGGGTCCGACATAATTTAATTACACTTCTTTTCGTGGCCCCATTTAAAAACTCGTTTAGTAATTAAATATGATTTGCCTCATCTTTTCTTGACTATTACATTTTATTGAATATTTTTTTAAAACTCCAGATTGCAGTTCTCCTTTCCTCGTGGAGTCGTCAAATATCATCACTTCATTAGCGTTATCATCTAATTTTGGGTTAATCCTCGTCGAAGGAGACGTTTTTCTTCTTCATGTATGCAGTCATGACTAACGACAGCGGACACTCTTTGTTTATTCAGAAGACTACAGTGTTCATGAACCAAAACAATGTCGCGGATCTATGCTGCTGCTCCCTTCCGAGTGACTGGGCAGATCCCAATCTTCGTTAACAAAGTCTTTTTCATAGATATAGCCGCAAACAAACTATTAGCGAAAATGTTTAGGTCGTCACCGGGGAACGGCACAATTGTCCTTTGCAAAAAGAAGATCTGTTTAACCTTTAGTGTCAACCGTATCTAATCACATATACAAACGTGTAGTCGAGCGTATACCATTAGTGGTGAATAAGGGTTACGGATATTCATTATGCTGAGCACAGTGTCGATTCTCTTAGTTACGGATGCTTGATTGAGCAGTGCTTACTGGATATATATCGTTGGAGAAATTTTATTAGGCGCACAGATCAGCGATCATTCGGCCACGTCCTGGATATAAGACGACAACGAATGCCATTGGAGCTTTGTTCACGACACGGAGTACTTTAAGATGGAACCTTTCTTGTGGAATTGTCGAGCCCTTGTCTATTACTGAGCATAACGAACAACCGTTGCCGGATTTTTCGGCCAGATACTACATAGAAGCTTGCTATGGCAATTACATTTCAAATGAGGTAAGTAAGAATGGATCCTTACTACTGATAAAGAAAAATAAATATTTAGTCGCATTGTGTCTTATGGAAATCATTTGCGCAGTCGGCATATAGAACTATAGGGGCATGAAAACAGGCTTGACACAGTGCACCACAACTAACTATCCATCGAGAACTCCTCATAGTCTAAGCTATGAACCACAATGTGGCTCTATTAGAGCAGCGCGCGAAACTCAAACCCGTCTTTAAATTTATTCGATTAATCTGCAATGGATTGAAAGTGGCAAAAAAGGCAGAGAGAAATAATAGAGTTTTACTTTGAGCCTTCGGAAGTTAGGTTTTGGCTTTGAGGAGATACGATGTGAATCTTGAAATCATGTTAGTCATTAACTTATCATCGTATAGGTCATTGCGATATGGAAAAGGAACCCTGAGATCCACCACAGATATATATAACGACCAAATGCTTATTTTTTTTTAGGCAAAGTATTTTATCAAGTCCTTTTTTTTCTTGTTCGCCCGTAATCTTTAAGAGGCCATGGTGGGTATTCGCAGCGCAATACGATGTCATTGGAAATTTTGAAATTGTGAGCTTTGACAAACATATCTATACAAATTGTTACCGAACGAATGTAGCAATGAACAGTAAAAAATTTGCTTATTTATAATGGAATTGTTGGTCATGACATTTCACCAACAGGTGAAAGGTAGTAAAGTGGCTATAGGCGTCCCGTTCTTAAATCGAGTCAAATGTAGCTGAAAAAGATGCATACCCATTTGTGTAGTAGTATGTTAATCAGACTCTATAGTAAATAATGCAAAATCTTGTACTATTCTGATTATAAACCTAAATCGATTGTGATTTATGACACATAAAACAAATATTAAAGTAGAATCTAACAATGTATAATTTTTCCAATAAGGTAAGATGTGCCAATTGTAGTGTGGTACGGTACAAATAGTAAGTGCATTATTCGTCGATCCGTCTGAGCATGATTTACGCGATCAATCAATAGAAGACTTCATTCCGTTATTTGCAAACAAGCAAAGACTTGCAGGTTACCGAATGTGAAGGATAGCAGCATGTGCGCCATTGAAAGAAAGCTAGGGCCTGTAAGAACGCCTGTTCTCTGTGAAAATCTACTGTTAAAATACAGGCTTCATTATGTTGACGCTGTGCAAGTGTCACGCATAGTATGGACAATACCTTTTATTGGCAAGGAAAACATTAAGGTGACTGATAAAGAAATTCAACGAGACTGACTTACCTCGAAATGAATTTAAGGCAGGAGTCCACGAACTAAACGAGCACGCCGCAACATTCCAGTACAGAGCTGGGGAAATTATTTCGAAAGGCCTCAGTGTGACGTCGTCCTTAACAATTTGACTTAGCGGGGCGCGTTTTGCGGCTTATTTTTCGAACAGAATAGTTGTTCCGGAATGAGCGAACTTGCTGCATGCTACCCCTGAGGGGAACAATCGCTCTGCTTAAAACTATGCTCCCAGGCCGGCTGATCTCGATGCGCGGTGGTGTGATATCAGGTTCGTGATTTGATTTCTCTTGACTTTGATACTACGCACAGGACGGAGTGCACAAAATAGTCTAAATATAATCACAACGCGAACTATTGGATTGATGCAATTGATGGTGCACCAGGCAAAATCATGCGAGACGAATTGAGTTACGCCAGCGGTTTCTGGGAAGGGATTTGGCGAATATTGTTTGCCGTGTACAGTGAACGCTAGGCCCCTAGACTGAATCAACGGAAAAACAAGTGCACACACAGGAACCCACTTTTGTTTTCCATTCGGGAAAAATTGAACTAGGACTTTTAGTACACTATATGGACCCACTTCTTAAATCATTTGTCCTCACGTCAGCCCAATTAAGTCCGTTTGTTCATCTGTATCATACATACTCGAACTGACCCTAATTCTAACGTCGCTGGAGGATTACGTATCCTTCAAAATAATTCATTCTCCGCGCACAGTTGTAGTTGTGAAAAACAAAATTACCACGCCACCAATTTATCACTCTCTTTCGGCATGTGTTGTATATAGGGAAAAGCAGATCCGTAGAAACAATTCATTTAAGGAAATTAGCTACAGCGGTAAGTTTATATAAGCGAATCCGGCCAGAAACGTGTTTAATTTATACATTATTTACGAGTTATCTAAGCTGGGAAGCTTATTTTGATGGGCTGCGGACCCTCATATCTCATATATTCAGCAAATTACTCTTAGAAGATTAGGAACAACTTAAGATACTATTTTTGTATGTATTGGTCTCGCTTTTAAAATGTATCTACTAAAAATGCTGCAGTGTGAATTATAGAATCGAATTTACGACGAAGCCGTAAATTTTCGGTTGTTGAGTACACCCGTCCAGTACAGTTGGTGAAAAAAATCCCAAGTCTGCTCGTCTGTCAGCTTTACATAGCGATAAAACAACGCTGATTACCGGCTCAGCGATGCGAGTTACTGGACAGAAAATAAGTTGCTACTCAAGCAGGTTCTGCAAGCTGCTTTGCTAAATCAACGTTAGTGCGTGAGGCAATCTCTGTGAACAATATCAGGCCTGAAGACAGGTGACTGATGGTACGAAACGTGCAACCCATCTAAACCTTCTAACAGCCTAGACAATGGCGTGTTTCGCTGTATAGCCAGGCAGTACTATTACACGTGCTAAACTCGTCGCACACAACTTGCTTGAATTTACAATGAAAATGAATTTCTCCAACGAAACAAAGTCATTTCGTAACCGAGTGCTAAGCCAAAACTTAGGATAAAACAATGGAATATTCTGCTTGGCCTATTTTATTAATGTCTCTTGAGTGTATTTCGCCTGTTGTCATCGAAACACTGCGTCTGCTGGAGTCGACTTCACATTCGATCGCTGAGGTTTGACTCTATGCCTTCCCCAAACAAACGAAACTCTAGTAGACAATAAAACTGACTAAAAAAGCTCGTACGCCAACACTGTTGAACGATATTTCGTGGCCACATGTCGAGTTTTAACAAAGACAAACACCTTGAATTCTAGACAGAGAGGTGAGCATAGCATAAATATACATATATATATATATATATCCTTACGTACTCAATTTTATTGCCCAGAGCATTAAAATGATTAGCTCTTCGGTGATCTTGACTGCTCGTAGACAGCTTATCAGATATATACAGACGGTCAGAAGGTTTCTTTACGCCGACCTTTACAGCATATATTTTTGAAATACAGTATAAGAATCACATGTTTTTTGGGCAAAACGAATAATATGGCCGTTAAAGGTGCCACTCTTTTAGGTTCGGAACTCAAAACACAGTATTATAAGATATATCACACTTGTTATTAAGCTGCCGCTGCATTAAGATATTTTCAGCGTCCCTGGCATTCATATGTTTTGTCCCAGGGTGGTGTCTTACAAGGCCTAAAATTATTTATGCTCTGTTTGTTTAAATGAAATTAAATCTGTGAAACTTCACAAATGTTCTTGTAGTAGGAAGTTCTTTTTCTAAAATTGTATCAGATCTTTTTAAATTTTTAATTTTAAATTGAAAACATCAAGAAGTCTTTTTATAGATCTTACTTGTTTTATTAGGCGCATAAGTGTCGATGCGTTTATGTAGTGTTAAAAGAGAAATTAGTTTACATTTCTAAATACCTCTTTGCATTGTTGTCATGGTACGGTAGCTTAAATATAAATAATAAAATGTTGGTCACTTCGAAATTATTCGGGCATACCATATATCCTAGCGACAATAGTTACAGCGCGAAGTGACTCGCCGTTACCCAGTCTACTTTATAACTTTACATACACCGCCATCTGGTCGAAAGCAACTTCAAAATGATGCCAACAAAAAAACGACGAAGTATGTTTACAAAAATGTTTCGTTATTACGTGATGCAATTTCAGTAGTGTAAGCTTCTTTGGCCCTTTTCATGGCAGTTATTTACTTCGTCCAACTTTTCGTAATTTTTTCGCGTATATCTGGCCCAATCTCTGAAATGGCGGCGTAGATACTTTCCTCGGGTTTGTCTAGTCTTCTGAGATTGTCCTAGTATACTTTATTTTTCAGTTACCTCCATAGGGAGAAGTTGGGCGAGGGTATGGATCGTCCTGCCTAGATCATATTCTTTAGAAAACCTTTTTAACAATTTTCGGCGCAAAAAAGCCTGAAATCGTCTCCTAGTAGGGCGCAGAAACTGCAGTTCATAATTTTAAAAAGTTATTAAAATTTACACTTGAAAAAGGGCTAACGACGCCTTTTGCTCGTATGCCGCACGGAACAGTATTTTTTGGTATGTAAACCCCTTTTGTAAGCACGGGATCCTCGGTCTACGAGATCCACGGACGGTAGGCACACTGAAGAAAAATATCCGTGCTACAATTTCCGAGACAGAGCCAGATGCATACGAAAGAGCAGCCATAGACTGGCTAAAGTAACTGCCATGAAACAGACAGGCGGAGCTATGCATATTTCCATTACATGAAAAGGGTCAGGGTTTTTAGAAGCAATTAAAACGGTAATTTACATACTTACGTCGAGTGGTGCTGTATTCGTATTACGTTTTTTTAGATCGTTTCAACATCGTATTCACACAGCAGACCCCTTTCGTTACGTTTATAAACTCATGCTTACTGTTATTTGAAAATTCTGTGAAAATGGAGGCAGAGATTCTTTCAAATTCGAAACCAGGTGACAGACAAGATTCTTGATATGTTTATACATAGATGCATAATAAGCCCACAACGAACTCAAGATATATTTATTTACATTGTAACGAGCAGTATATGCTTAAGCGAGACGTATGTTGCAAGTCTATGATGTATTAGATGTCGTGTAGAATAACCGGGCAATATTTCTTATAAGATGCACTATATAGATCACCATACGCACACTTTGAGAAAAAACTATCCATTTGACAAAACGAAATTTGGCACTGGAGTAACACAGAGGTGCCGGTATCACTTAATTGTAACTTCTTCAATTCAAGTTCACTCTGCAAATAGATACCACAGTACAAGTTATGCAGGCCGTTGACGAGAACACGAAATGCAGCTCTTATTGTATGTTACGGACAGGTCGAAATTTAAGTAGCTATTGCTTGACCGATATCAATATCAAAACGTTCTGTACTCGATTACCGCTAGACAATATTACTAAAATCGTCCAATTAAAATAATGATACAGTATCATCATCTTATGGTCGGATACATTTATTATGTCCTTAGGAACACATTAAGGAGAGCGGTTACTCAGCTTAGACGTGAGAGGGCCGTAAAAACAACTACATGTAAATAATGGAATATAGCCACTCGTGTGGTACCCGTCTGAAGCCTGGTCATATCGTTAGTTTTGAGCGGCCATCAGAGCTTTCTCCGTTCTAAGTGCGTTCGCTTCGCTTCTTTTAGGGCTTGTCGATGTCGTATTTTCTAGGCGGCCCTGCAGGACCCTCCCAAACGACGTGAGCTCTAGTAACGACTGGTAACTGATACTATGTTCAGTCGAAAAGACCTAAGTAATGATGTAAACTCCAGTTAAGAATTTGCGGCACTTTGATTTGGGTTAGCTACTACGCGGTCAGTCGAGCGAAAGAAGATGGCGGACATGCGTCAGTTGGGGGTGGGAGCAAAACTACACTATCGTATTGAACCTGAGCCTATTGCAGCGAACAGTTGTGGTGTTTGCAAATGTCAGTAGCCACGGAAATGAGTTCTTTCGTTTGCGCCTTTTCTTCTAGAGGTAAATAAGCCTACGGAATCAACAATGCGAGTGTAAGCATAGAAGGACTGAATTGATCGCTAGCCCCTTCTCCCGCTGTGAAGAAGACCAAAAGGATCAAGTAACTCGCGAAGTTCTAATGCTGTTAATATCATGGATATTGAAAAGGATATGAATACAACTTCATAGGAAGATCCAAATAAACATTCATAATAGACACTCAGTAAATCAGAAGAACGGGGATTTCAAGATTATCTACAGGGTGTGGTAAACCTCTATCTTAATAGCTAATAGTTTTCAATGTAATCACAAAAGTAAAAGGAAGTATTGTAAGTAAACTTTGGTAATATCTTTTGAGAGAACTTCATGTAATATCAGAGAGTTCATTTATGTTGCCACTTGGCGAAACTCAAGAAGTGGGTTAATGCTAGGAGAAACATATCGGGATTGTTTGACTGTACACTAGCATTTCTTTTATTGTTTGATCGTTTTTTTTTTTTTTTTTTAAATAGTCCATTTTCTTCTTCAAATATTTTTTACAGAACTCGTATAAGTAATTTCATCAAGCTGGCTTTTGGAAGTGATTAAGGGAAACCCGATGTGCCTGGAATCAAATTTCCACAAAACTTGCTTCAGGAAACCGGCACAACGCGCCCTCCTGGCACCTCGGGTCGAAAACCCCTATATTTACTCACGTTAAAGCCAGGATGTATATTAAGGGTAACATGTTTTGTTCGACTACAGTAGGCATAGGATCGACACGTAACAATGATTCCCTTTGAAATAGCTGTCTATAACAAAAATCCAGTAAAAAAAGTGCACGAACTAGGCCGTCAAATGCGACCTCGCTATGTAAATCTAAACAAATTGACATTTTCCCACTTGTTTTCAAGATGGGCTAAGCTAGACAACTACACGTGTCCATATTGTATTTCTAAAGTCTCTAAGCGGTGCATGAATAGGAGTAACTAACAAATCTTGATAGAGGCTATGAGCCGGCCTGATCAGTGTTATATTTTCGATCCGTTGAGCCACTTCGGCAAATCATTTCAATGTATTACTAGATAAAAGTATTGCTATGGTACGTGCCAAAACAAAGATCGTTTCAATATCGATATTGACATGTAAGAGCGTCAACGTGCTGGAATGAATCGCAGTGAATCTACTAGTGATAACCGTTCTATCACATAAAATTGATAGTTTCCCTTTTCGTGCTATACAGCCTGATGTATGAACACCTTTTGTTGATATAGCTAATGTATGATAAGGATACTTATCTTAGGATATTAGTCTAATAATTACGCGCGACGCTGACCAGGGTTGGCGAGTAAGTGCTTCTGTTAGAGAAGAGTGTTCATTTCTTCGAAAGCACTAGCCCTATCCAAGATTCACCAAGAAGTAATCCAGCAACTTACTCGCCTATAAATTTTGAATAATAACAGATGCACAGAAAAGTACCTTTTAAATAAAAGATTACTGTACAGCAGAAGACGACAATTGAAAGCTCCGAAATCGTGGGGTCTAATCTATCTGAAAAATGTTCACCATAGCAATTGGACGTATACTAATTCAGGCTGAAGGCCCCCATACCGGTCAATGACACTGACTTATACACTAATAGCATGATGCCATATGCAGCAATCGCTTAGTCTCTCTAGAATCTCCCGAACAGGCACACGCTAAAGAAAACATCGTCCTTTTTAAAGTTTACTATTATATCTATGGTGTACATGCCATAGGACAGCTACGCCCTTAAGGATATGCGTAAATAAAGACCAGGCGGTACATAGCAACGTTCTGATCTGCCACAACCTATAATGAGTTGTAAACATCTCCGACAATCATGCTCGCATCGCTTACAACAAATCTGGGCAACTTATAAGATACTGAGTATTTACTGTAAACGTATTTTACAGCGTTACATACATTTAAGGATATCGAACTTGCGGACGAATGGTAATCGAGGCACACTGACAACTTCTAAAAAGCTGATCTTTGATTTTTGACAAAAATATTATTGGCAGTGCTTTTATATGGATTTGAATAACCTTTCTGGTATCGTTCAGCTCAACAAGACTTTACGTGTGATGTCTTGGTTACTGTGTGCCGTTAGTTACTGAAGACGAAACGAGGAAATCTGAACAAAGATGCATTGTAAGCTGACAGCGTTTAGAATCCGAACGTCGATTAAGAGTCGCTTTCTAATGAGCTTAACGCCGTGCGTGTACCTATGTAAACGTGGCGCAAGTACATCGCTTTGGAAAAAAATTGGATTCTACAGGAAAGATGCCTGTAACGCTCGATGTAAACTACTTTTAATAAGTGGCCAGAAACATTCTGCTAAGACTTTACAATTTAACAACTATAAAATTGGTAGAAACATGTGCCTTGTAAAACACCGAAAATAGAAACAACTATATTCAGTATCCTAAAATGCCTAAATGACTTGTTCTCAGTAGCTCTATACTCGTCGTTTACCCTTATTGATGTACCCTATGTCTAGTCCTGCTCCCTGGAAAATTCGCTAAACACTTGCATAGTATAGTACAATGTTGCAAAAAGAACTTGCCTTATTTACGCACCTGTTGTGTATATATTCAAAACTAGCGATGATTAAAATTATCATAACTCGCAATAACTCTTGTCTTGAATTTTATCTGTAATAGCCTGCTTTAGGCCTGAATTGATGCAGGCGTTCTGTGCGACGACATGTATTTGTTCGGTAGCGTTTTCTTATTAGATATTAAGGGATATGTAATAATATATACCTTTAATAGTTCGAGATGTTTCATAGCACAGTACGTCAACCACTTAAGCTCATCAGGGTTACATGATGCCTTTGCGGTATTCGACTTGACTTACTTAGAAGAAATGCATTTCGGCAAAACTTAAACGTTATTTTTGTAAATTTTAATTGAAAAAAAAACTTCTTTAAAGTTAAAAATTAGCATTAGCGTGCTTAGAAGCTGCCCTGAAAAACTTGTGAAGGGCCCAGCACCAACTAACTTCGAACTCCCACTGGTGTTGCATGATGATCATTTTGACACCAACGCGACACAAACACGTCCAGTGATTGTTTGTCAAAATTTTTTGAATATATCACTGTTTCAGCATCCTAAGCGACTTAGGCCATGAGGAAAGTCCATCAAGAATTTATTGGCCTACGCAACGCGACAAAAAATTTTGCGAAGGACCTAAATTTAAAAAAAAAAAAGTCGATTAACAATGCTGATATTCGAGGGAAGGCCTACCTCAGCTATCTAACAGTAGCCAAAAGTACTGAACGTTTGAAAGACAGTAGACAAAAGGTGGAAGATCTTGACTTTCACATTTAGAGATTTCTCAAGCATTTCAATATTATATGATCATACATAGAAAACAGAAAACGTCGTTGTGCTTCAGAACAAAGCAAACAAACTCACCTGAGCATCTGACAAGAATGTAATGGAGTATACGTAATTGGGTAGAACAGTCAAGAAATTACTTTAATCTGCATTTGGCCTCTCCAGCGTTGTTAAAATCCACACTGGCATAGTTTAACTAATATTTCCTCTATCGTACTGGTCTCTGCCCGAGAGAATTCCACTGACGAGCCTATGATGTAGGCATACAAAGAATCGATATCGACCACCGTCCATAATGTGACAATTGACGTTAGATACTCTTTGTTTGTTTAGGAAGTACCTTTATAGCCTGTTAGTGTCTTTTACGGGAACAACAAATACAGAGCGCTTTACTTGTTTGTTAGTCGGGACAGCAAAACAGGCGGTTATTTGGTAAAAATCTTCCACAAGTATTCTTACATTATAATACATAAATTATTTATTTTCTGGTACGACGAAAGCAAATATGTCTGGTGCATTTACTAAGACTATAGTACCTTATGTTTGCGTTCGGAACGTATGTGGATCCTACCTAAAATTAGATAATTGAAAGGCATTTTTTTAGCAGCGCCTAAATATTTCGGACTTGATGTCGAATACTGCGTTCAAGCTTTACATCAAACGGCTGGTTGAACGTTGAAACGTGAATGGCTCTGCTCTGAATATTACTAAGGGTATCAGGATTAGCGGTCGGTGGAGCAGATCTCACAGAAAAAAAAGCCGGCTGACAATTAGCTATGAAAAACGTGTTTTAAATTCGGCAATATACACTTGAGATCGAAAACGCATATATAAAACATAATACATCAAAATCCGTAGGTGCATTTGATGCTATTACTTTAGATGATAACGGACTTCGCTCAACTTCGACATCTAGCTTTGTGCTGACAAGTTTTCAAGACCAAACCCAAACACTATTCTACTGTAAAAATAGATTAAAAACCTTTTACTTTTTTCTTCCTGACAAAGCAGAGTTTCTGCTACAGGATAAATAAATTAAGGAAGTTTAGCTTGTCATAAAGCATTAAAACATTTAATTTAGAGTCTAACTTGTTCAATCATTGACGTATTGAACCGTAATAGTCCATTAAATATTTTTCACTTTCCTATGAAAGTAATTTCAGAAGTTCTTAGCGCGGTGATAGCCCTGGATATCGCTCTATTTTAATGCACGATTTCTTTGCCATAGCAATCAGACTGCAAATCAATTTTTGCTCTTTTTTTTGCGATCTGACTACCTGGAGTCTAAGAGCGTCTGTTTTGTATCTAGTCTGTATAAGATAAATCCCGTCGACATTTGTTTTTCTTCTGGGTACAAGTTACCAATAGTCAAGGATTTTTTTGCTACGGAACTGGCATTAGTTACATTTGAAGCACCTAAGTTTCTTCGATTTGGCGATATCGTTGGTAGACATTTTGAAAAGCCCGCCGAAATGGACGAGAGATAGCGGACGTTGGCGCAATATTGTTGCTGTTCATAGAGCATTAACTCCTAGTCGAATGATACGGTGTGATACTATGATGGATTGTTGCTTACGCTGTCGGCCAACGGCACAGGCCAATGCACTCACACGCAAAATGTAAAAAAATTATGTTCTTTTATTGCTAAAAACATAACGAGTACGACAGCTGGAACAGCGGCACAGCAGCACCGATACGAGTATCGGCAATAGCAATAACAACAACAGAAGGCAAACTCGTTTGTCTAGTTTTTGTAGTTATTTGTGTTTCTTTTATTGCCGCTGTGGGTGTTTGTGTTGGCTTTGGATCACAGTTATGCAAGAATATTTGCATTAATGTTGTTAATGCAACGTAGATGGGTTCGTGAGTAACAAGTTTGCCGCTGGGCTACGGGCTGGATAAACTGAATTATAGATCACAAGAGGTAGCTTGTCGATATAGGTTACTTTTCGCGTTAGGATTCCAATCCAAGCTTCCACGTAGGAAAACGTGCAGTACCTATCGAAGTTAGATGGATGACAATGAATAATGCTTAGCGCACAGTACGACGACCTCTTGCTTGTCCCGGTCTTCCAGGAGAACGAACGAGCTTCTTTGCTTGATTTGTCAAACACTGAACAGACGCCTGACATAGAGAAATTATATACTATTTAGTAACGTTTAGATGTTTTTCATTTGCATCAGTATACTGACATGTTCAATCATCTATTAATAGTCAACAGTTGCTCTTTTACCAGCGTTATTCTCGTTCTACCTCACTTGATAGATAATAGAGAAAAAACCTCTAGCCTGGCTCCATGAAGTTGAGAATGACAGCTCTTCAGTGAAAACAAATTGGCGAACCATGTAAGTTGGTTTGATTGAACATCCATTCGACTAATTAATATGAACTTCCAGCATTAATAGATGGATATGTGTTCAAAAAAGCGCGCGTTCCCGTTTGACCTTGCGTTTCATAGAGCTTTTGTGTGGATTCTAATACACAGGTAAGAAAGCAATTCAGAACAACATTTGATTCTTTTTCCTCACTTGATAAACTGTACAACTTTAGATCAGCCGCTTATTTCTACACAGTTATCGGTGCTGGTTCTGCTTCTCTTAAAACTATTGTTATTTTCAATTGGTAACTGGGCCAACTCTTTGACGGTTCCTTTAGAACCATTCTGACGCAGACTTCGCCATTGGTAACAACTTATTTTGGTCCAGATTTTCATTATCTGTATAGTTTTACTACTATCACTACTGCCGTAATAGAAGTTTAGAGATTCGGCGGTTTAATTTATAAACATTTCGTACGTAGTCGCGTATACCGTCTTGGCTTTAGCAAACACCTGAGCCTTGAACCCAGCTATATAAGCTAAAAATGTTTAACCCAATGGAGGAAACCTAGATGAGACGTCTCAAACGAGGTGACAGACAATAAAATGATAATGATATGCTTATTGGAATACATTTCAGAAAATCAGTCGTGTATTATAGCTGACAGCGCCTTCTAGCCGCATGTCGTAGCTAGAAATGATAGATTTAAGCAAGTGAATATATATAGTAATGTAAAAGTATAGTAAAAGTATAGTAATCATGGTATCAGGCGAGTAGAAGACCAGCAACGATAGTGAAGGACGGTAGCACCATGGCGACGTCGGAGAAGAAGGGCGCGCAAGAGAGAACAGCGAAGACTGTTGACTATTCCCCCTAATATTGACAGATCACAGTAGTCTAGAAGCGTAATGATAAAAACTCTAGTGTTAGATAACATGTCTGTTAATATTATTAACAACACCGAACGTTTTCCTATATGGGATTGTTAGTGATGCACAGTTGAGAACCTAGTGATATTAGAGAGTCATTGTTGCGCTTGAAAGCAAATGACGTTCTTATTTTCATGAACGCAAATTTGCGCATATGAAAGCAAATTTCTTATTTTAATTGTAACTTTGTAGTCAAAGGTTTCATGTATCGTTCTTAAACTTTACGAAAAAAATCGACTATTCACACACAGATAAAACGATACACAATGGTACCACGTACAGAAATGATTCCTAAGTCTGTTTTTGGTATCTATTTTGGTTCTCCGCAGCAATTCGGAGAAGTGAACCTACGTACTTACCGTTATCCTTATTAGAATTTCGTTAGCATATACTAACCCGCTGCTTAATTCACAGGGGGTTCATAACAGTTTTTAGAAATCCTATTTCTAATTAATAACCGTGTCATTCGTGCGGAATCGGATATGGATCAGGTTATGTGTAGCTATCCGGCTGGCGAACAGCTTTGATATTGCATGCAGTGTACTATATTAAAATGTGCTGCCATTATCTGGTTTACGTGTTTGTCGGATCTGCGACAGCCGGACCCGATTGACGGGACTCTTAACCGAGAAGAATGTCTAGTTATCAAGTCTTTATATAGACAATAAATGAGTGAATATATTCTCTTCGTTGTACAATTTGCCTTTTATGAGAGCAGCTTTTTCGTTAAGACACAGTTACTAGATATTACACCCACGGCAAGGTGAATACAGGAGATAACAGGCAAGTTAACTAACTAATTATTAATATTCATTAACAACAAGCTTACTTGCGAATACTTCTTACTGGAATCTTATTCAAATAGAGCTCATTTCTATCGGTTCAAGTCCACGTATCGGTCACAAATTAAAGGAAAAGGTCTTATTTTCTAACTGGTAAATGGTAAGCTGAAGGGCACATGTGGTGGGCTACTTAAAATAGAGCAATATGTTTCCAGTCTAAAAATGGGTTATCAATAACCAACCGGCGTCACACCATAGATGAAAGACATATAGCAAATGAGCTTCTAGACAATTTTTACATTTTCTCTACGTCTGATAGTATTAATTGAGATCGTCGTTCAACTACATTTTTTGTCAAATTGTTGCATCCAGCGGATACGATGAAAGAAGCGCGAGAGATGAAAGCGGGCAGTTCTTTCGGATAGTTTCAATGTATATCAGGTAATTATCCTGTATCAGGGTAGAGATGATCAGCCCAAGGCTAATTAATTATCAACCTATCATTCTCACAAGTCTTATGGGGACAGTTTCGTAAAAGCCTGCCAATGACCATACCTTATCTTACGTGAAGAAATCCGTCTTCTTCGCAGACGAGAGGGATAGCTCCTTTTTATTCCTGGTTCATTGAGCTAGCTTTACGTGACATAACAGAGCTTGTACGTTTCGTATACAAAGTGATGACCCTGTTGCTGGTGCCTGGACGTCTCCAGGGCTTTCAGTGCGACAAGTTGTCCGATTAATAATACTTTGATCGCAATGACAAATAGTAAACGACCGTTCTAGAAAAGTTACGGTATCTGCAAGCATTCCGCAAGGTTTTGTAGCAAAAGTTTTCAGCCGTTTCTATTTTTTCAACTATTAGTGAAAAATTAAAAGTTAATTTTTTGTGATAGGATAGTATCATTCGCATCATCATGTGTCTCCCTTTTTCCCATGTTGAACAGGACACACAAGTGGAAGTAGTTGCCAAAATTAATAACAACCCGGAGGCTGGTCGAAAAGAAATTTTTTCACTCCAGCTGTCACTGAACGTATCTAGACTCTTTGTTTCCGAATCAGCTCAATCAAATTTCCACACCGATGACGGCAATATTGTAAACTGACTAAATACCTGTTTAGATCTCATCCTATCAAATGCTGTTTCGTGTCTACTATTGTAGATAGATATGAGATGGTTAACGAGATCATGTCTAAGCCAGGAAAACACCAGCATGCATGTCCAGTTTTTGCAATGCTGGTGTTTTTCGTCTTCTCCAATGTGATTTCCCTAAGCCTCTATCAGAAAAACGTACTTAACAAACATTAAAAATCGTGCAGTTCAAGCTGTGCTGTAATTTAGTTCCAAACGCTGCCTAAAACCTAACACATCGTAGTGACAATACGTATTATGAAGTGCGCGTTTCGCCTAACCATAAAACCGTTAGGCCAAAAAAGGCAACTTTAATGGCGTAGAACGGTAAGGAACAGGATATGATATACGAATAAATTATGAGACGATGGAAGGGCTAAGACGCATGATTTATCTTCAAGTCACTGTTTAGGGGGCTTTCTTTCTCTAATAAATCTTGCTACCTTTATGAAATCGTCTTTATTAAAATCCTTTTTATCTTTTAAACCTTTCCATTCATTTCCGTATTATCAGTAGGTTATTATCACGCTTTTCTATCCTCAATACGATCTTCGTTTGATGAAATGTCTAACCTAAACGAAGCAACAACAATGAGCCTTCTAACTAAGTAGAATCTTAATAGTAATACTATTACATAGATTAGGCACGTATATGTTTACTGTCCTCATACGTCACTATAGCTCCTTATAACAAGAACATACGAAAGCTCCGAAAATCAATCTTTGGACATGCTGGTCACTTGGTCCAGTGCTGACAATTTCAGCTGGTAGTTGCAACTATGCATTGGTCCACTTTTGTGGATTTTCACCTGTGAATTGACAGGTTCATATTAAAATTAATCCAAATCCAATTTCACACCCGTTGCGTAACGGTTGCATAAGAACAGCCAACCCTCCAATATAAACTCTTTGCAAATCCTCAACAATTGTCGTACAGATATCAAACAAGAGCCCATGCGCCCCAACCAACACTGCATGTTACAGGGAAAACGAAACTCGTTCCGAGAAAGAAAAATCATATTCTTGGGCGCAAACTTTCCCAGGTGGAAACTATTTTGATCCAGAAAAATCAGACCCAGAGAAAATGACGTTTCGTGTACGGTTGTCTCAAAAGATCGCATTGAAATTTTTTTCACTTTATAAGGTAAGCTGATAATTGGAAGAGCAAGAGCGAACTTGAGTATATCGCTGGGTGAAACTAGACACAACCCCATTAAATTTCGCCAATTTTTAGCAAATCACTAAAAATGCATGTAACATGATTTTTCATCGCCTTAAACTATTTCCTGATCGTGTAATAAACTATAATGTGAGAATATTTATAATATTATGAGATTGTCAACCTGGACCTAGGGTACTTGTAATACGTTATGGGAATTACATAAATGCTTTCTGGAGGTAATAAGGTCATCAGGTTTGATTAGCGCTGCCTGCTCCGCAGTTCCCACTCAACGACGATACATCAGATCGTCTTCGATGAAGAAGCTCATCGTTTAAACACCGCCAAGGAAACAATCGCTAGTTCGTTTACTATCCGGCTTGTCTAAATAGCAATTTTTTTTTGGCCATTATTCATGCTTCTTTCAGAAAGGCAAACGCATCACCAAAGGAATTTTTTTTGTAAGTTCTGTGTAGAAAATGACCCTAGATAGCTAGCGCGTCTAGTATAAGACGGACCATTCAAGAATATAGGCGTGTGCCCCACGTGCCACCTATAATACATGTGATTAAAGCGGGTTCAATGGTTATATCGCATCGGGTCGGAGTGATTCCCCTTCACAATTGGCTCCATTCTCTTTCAGACGCACGGGAAAAATTACCTTTTAGTTAGCATGTTGCCTAACCCGTTTAAATCGAAACAAGCCTTTCAACCCATTAATCAACTGCTTATTTATCCAGTCTAATGTTTCCATCATTGCACGTAAATATGCGTATATCGTGATTATGAGTGGTATCTGCACAATCCACTCATAGGACAACGTACTGTGTGAAAAATCCTCACCAGTCACCATAATCGTGACAGCCCTTATAATCAGCCTCGGCAAGACACAACTGGGTTAGGTAGTCGACCTGACGTCGATGGCTATCATCGTACCGTAGCAGCTACTTGCTGGTAGGCTCATTGAGACGATGGTCACAGTGTCCAAAACGCCGGCTTTCTCCTATGCTGGCTGAACGTATTTGACAGGTGATCACATCATCATTCTTCCTATACATGGCCTTCGTACGACATCATACTAAAAAGGCGTCTTCGTGTCGACAACGATGTGAGCGACGATGCTGCTGGTGATTAAAGCAAACGGTTTTCACGAACGCCCGGCTTGCTGTTCCCACATTCCCCACCCGATAATGGCGGGGCCGTCGCATCTGCATGAAATTTCCTTGCTCCCTTCAACTGATGAGGACGAAAACAAGCGTAATATGCTGTGGCTTCATCTAAACGGTACATTGTAATTCTATAGACTTAATATATTAATATACCGTCTGTAGCATAGCTCATCTGAGATTTGGCATGCGTGGTCCGTGCGAAACATGAACCTTTCACTAGATACAGTGATCATATTCTTCGTATGTTAAATCTTCATTCATATGCAGTGCTTTTGTTTGGCTACTTCGTGATGTCTACAAACCTCAAACTACAGTTGGGATGGCACCGTAGTTGGATGATATCATTTCGATTGCGTGCTTTAGTTTCAATATTGAAATGTATTGGATTTAACCAACAAAACCGGTTGAGCTTAACAGTGAATATGTGTCGAGTTTTCTTTATCTACTTCAGGCTCGACACATCGGTGGAAGACTTATTAAAAAGGATAGAGAACTTTCGTATCGCAAACGAAAGCTAGAGTGCAACTGAAGACTTCAATTTTAGTAAATGAAGCAAGAACAAATATACAGATTCGAATGCATTATACGTGTGGATGATCCTCATGGAAATCTGCTGTCTCTAGCTGACGGTTTACGTACCGGACATGAGAAATGTATCCGCCTATGTCTACATTTTTATCCAGTAAGGATGTCAATATTTTCGTGATAAGTCAAAATAAAGGGCATAAAAGCATGGTAAGCGACTACATTTCACGAAATTGATATCATATTTACTTTTACCGGTAATCGGACAAGCCCCTAAACGTTACATTGTTAACGTTAATTCTTAATATCGTTATATAACTTAATCTATAGCTTACTAGAATATAGTACCACTTACGGCCGCTGGATACTCCATTCAGGTTGTCATTTATAGAATAGATGACTGAAGTAAAATGTGAAACGTCAAAATTAACAGTTTTCTTAGAGGCGCAAGTAGTCATAACAGTTTGGGTTACACAAAAACAATACTGGACCGCGTTCGTGTGGGTTAGCGTTACAGAAAAAAGAAAAAAACGTGCCGACTAATGGATTACATTATAAATAAGGAAGCAATAATGGTTAGGTAAACAGAAGAGAAGGGAGTCTTAAGGTTCAAATAATGGCGAAGTCCGAGCCGATAGAAGGCTTCAGCTAACTTGAAGAGAAGTAATTATGGCCCGCACATTTGCTATGCTTTGCCTAGTCATATTAAGTTCACACTAGTTATAGGTATTGAAGATATATTTATAGGAAGGAAGACTGAAACTATTTTTATATGAGTGCTTGAACGCCAGATAGGGTGACCATAAAATGAATCATCTATTTAAATTTAAAGCGCTGTAAAAATAGACGTCCAAAGGGCGTCTTGTGAATGACAAAAGTAACCGTAGAAGCTGCTTGTATCGATCTGATTATATATATATATATATATATATATATACTGGCTCAGAATATACAGCCTATGAATCTTTATTCAAGGCTTTATGCGACTTCAGACACGCTGTGTAGAACGAAGCAATTTTACTGCTTCCGTCTGTTTATAACACGTACCTCTAGCGCAGACCTTCAAACTACGAATGAAGATTTCATTCTTGCGATGTTCAGCCATCCAGGTGCATCACGTATGTCACGTAGAGCTGCCAATTAAGGGCTGGGTGTAAGGTTAGATAGGGTCATCTACGCACTCTTACCGCTACAACGTTTTTTTTTTCTTAAAACGTAACTCCAATAGCCTTTGGTGTGGATACATTTCAGAAGTTTCACTTAATTAAGTGAGACCTTATGTGAATCATAATTTCGTAATCCGGGAACGAATCACGTTTTACATGAACAAATATGCATATCGCAACAACCTCATCTGTGATGACCTGTCCCAAGCAAGTACACGGGCATACTACTCCAGAGGCATAGGGAATTTTCGCTTCCTGAATGACACAGGCAGAAACAATGAATGGTCAACATTTTGAGAGCATCAACAGTAGTGGGTATCACTCCATCAGTTCTTAAAGCAACGAAAGCTACCGGACTGCTAAGGTCAACGGAAATTAAGAAGTAATTATGGCAAGGGGGTAAGCGAAATAGAATATCATCCCTATAGACAGCTCTGGGCTGCTATACAATGCATAATTCAGGACATTCAGGAGTGGAGAGATACATCAAGAAGATCGTTGTTAATGGAAGTTTTCGCAGAAAATTGAATATTATAATAAAAGACCCTTTGGCATATCGCGTATAATGTAAGATGCGAATCTAGGCCTGATCTATGCCTGTACCCTGCGCAGCTCTCGAGCTGACCAGGAACAGACCCTACAAGGGCGATTCCAACGATCTTTGTAAGGTACATTTATAGATTAAAAGCGCAATGGAAAGCTGCAAGGTAACCTACTGAGGATGTATCGTGCAAAAAAGCGATCCTAAAAACCAGCTGTTGGCTAGATTGACAGAGAACGTCGAAAATGCTATTTTATAGCTTCGAAACAGAACGTGTCCGATTAAGCAATGGGTGTGCCTTTACATTTTCCATTACCATTAAGTTAGTCTATCTCTGGACCCAACTTGGTAACGGTAGGGCACAAACACATTTTACAAAGCTTTTTTTTCGATTCACATTTTGCAGTAAACAATCAAATTAAGAGGGAAATACCATAGTACTTATTTAAAGCCTACATATTAATAATAGCATATGAGCCTTCAATGGCAACTCGGTGGGGTTTGAACCCCGCTACGTGGTAATCTATTTTTTTCTCGTGGGCTAAGTGTGATATTTAGGAAAGGATATTATTATTTCTGCTTCACAATTGCCTAAATGATTGGATCCCTTTAAGTTGCTTGATCTCCCAGTACCACTTTAGTGGCACGAGTATCATTACCCTCCGTTTCCTTTAACGACAAAGAGCAAGAAGCTGAGACGTTGTCTGCCTTTACCAGATATGATTTAAGAAGATAAGTTTGTTGTTGGAACCGGCACATTACTATAACTTTATGCGGTTAGACGCTCAGCAATTGAAAGCATAGCTTTTGTATTCAATTCCATTGCTGCTAATAACCTATGCAGCGGCTTTGTAGTTTTTTTTTTTTATTTCAAATGCATACCGCGCGGATGCTGTAGGGTTTCAGCCTTCAGTAACAATAGGTTAAATCGTATGGACAAGTGAGTGTCTACGACGATCTGTCTTTATACGGTCCCAGAGGAACAACTGAAATATAAAACAGACACATGCATGACACAAACATGCAGACCGCAGGACAGAGCGTTTGCTCAGCTTTACGGATGCTTCAGAGGCATCTCAATTTATTAGGTCGACAACTTTTTCATGGGATTGCCACTAATGTAGGAACAAGTAAAATACACACGTATATATATATATATATATATTAGAGAAATAATAAAAGAGTGAATAAGAAAAACTCCTAACAGGATCACAATATATTAAGCGTGGCTGCCTGGCGACTATTCCTTTGATGCTGGTGCTTTCCAAGCTGAGTGGGCAAATGTTTCCTTCTACGGGTATCTGCCTTTCTCCCTACTGCAGACTCACCTCCCAGTGTACCTAAATGAATTCAGTGCATAAGTGTCTTATAGCATAGTTGAACGTTCTATAAATTTTTGAATCTGACTATTTCTTCAAATAAAAATGGCTTCTGCATTCACGGGTAAAGCCATCAATAACGGCTACATAGTTATTGCGTTGAGAACGCAAATCTGGACCAAACGCAAACCACAACGCAGGGGAAATCTGAAAATGACGATACTATATCAGAGCATGCTGAAGGTGATGTCTCTTGCGGCTCCCCGTCACGGACAGAACCTTCGGCTGACTGGTAAACGTCAATAGCCGTCAAAAGACATCTTCATTACATATTTATAGGCCAGTGATTGGCTATCGTATTCATATTGCTGCCAAAGCTCCCGATCAACCCTTCATCCACATTTGGCAAGTATATTACATAAAATCGTTAACCCTATTAAAACAAGAAGTTATTAACTTGGTACTGTAATGTGTGCAAAAGCAGGTTCCAGTTTCTCTATCTATTTCTGTTCCATATTACACAACGTAGAGTGTTTTCGCCACTTGAAGCTAAATAAATAGGTTTCGTCTTCAAAGTTCTCATATATCGATATTCATTAAATTGTGCTTCACACTTCACAACAATATCCACAGAATATTGTCAAGCTTAGTAATAACAATAATTTTAAATCATAATAATATACAAAATGATATAGTCATTTACCTTTACAACATTACGCCACTGAAAATGGATAGAGATATAAATACCCTATACCAGAATAAAAGACGAATGAATACATGAACTCTTCAGGCTTCGGAATATGTATTTCAGCGGTAAGTCTCGTTTTTCTCTTACAAGTATGTAGTGCGTTCTTTATAGGGTACAAGTTCCACATTGCCTACTACTACTACTTCAGTGATCCGTTATTAAGCTGAGTATCCTAAAAGCCCCTAAAAAAATAGAGCCCTATTTCTAGCAATATATTTCATAGTTCTGTACCCGTATCAACTGATCAGAGCTAGTCAACTGCCCACCAGACGATACTGCCTTCCCTGCAAAATTCACAGGTTTAAAGTAAACATTCCCAACAAGCAACAATTTGAATTAATTGGCGATCAAATGATGCCACATAAGTAGTACTATCTATTGCTAAATAGATTTTCAAAACAGGCATTATTCTTGACGGTCGTTTTAATAGAGTTATCAGGAGGGTGTAGCTCGGTTTAGTTTACCATGTATTCTAAAAGTACGTGCACCCGGAAGGCTTTCTTGGCCCCGAATGCGCGCTCGTCTATTATCGTGAACGATATTTCACAAATGAGATATAGCTGCAAAACGTCGTTTAAGGGCAGGGATGCTGGAAAACGAAATCAGTCAGAATGCCACATTAAGTAGCACACAGTAAGATGCCACATCGCGAGCAGGCGAGTAAAAAGTTGCAGAAAAAAACTACACAAAACAACTTGGCCCACAGAAAACACGATCTTAACATGTTTTCTGTGGGCCAATCTGATCTTAACGTAACGAAAAAACACAACATAGCTGTCATACTTATGTTGCTTATTTTTCCCTAATCTCTGACTTAAAGGAATGAAAAGGGTAAGATCGATTAAAGAGGAACTCTCCAGCACTTCACGTCATATATTAATCTAGGCGGTAACCAGCCCAAAAGAATTCAATATATATATATATATATATATATATATATAGCATTTATTTAATTTGGAGTTTAATTGAGTAAGACCACAAACCTGTAACGACACATGCATATCCTCGTTCATTAACTAACTTCTAGTTAGTGATCGGACGCTAGCTCATTACTTTAAGAGCTGTAGTGATCCCCAATAATCCATTATATTGGTGAAGTTTGTACATGTAACAAGGTTTAGTAAGTTTGCGTTTGATTTTATCTAATAACTTTCTAACAATGTCCACATCTAGCTGCCATCTAAATGCATTGTCATCCGTACAAAGTGCTTCTCTGATTTTAAACGATTTCTATTTTAGCAAATCACTGCGTATAGAAATGTCTCAGGGTATCGAAACCATGCTATATAATATTCTCTCTCTATACCCAGTTCATTTAATTGGTCAACAGGTAAATGTAATAGGTCGTCACGCCCTAATGGAAGCTGATCCTTTATCCGTTCTCTGACAAAATGGTAGCAACTAAACGAGTCTTGTGTGCATGATAGTGCCAATGAAAATATAAAAACTATTTCTTGTCTACTGCAGCCCTAGGTGCTGCTGAAACGTCATCACATCAGATGTGATCCTCGTCCTTTTATTACTTCTACCTCATATTTTCGCTGAACGATCTTCAGGGTTTATGGGTTGAACTAATCTGTAGCGTTGTTATTTTTACTCAGACTTGACTTGTTCGCTCGTTTAAGCCTCCTCCTGTGACTCTTGACCAGAGCTGACTAAAGGCAAGGGATTCAGAGTGACTTTGACTTTTAACGCCTGATTTACATGATGTCCTTGTTTCCTCTGCAGGTTTCCTGAGAAATGCACGCTTCTCAAGTGTTATCGCATTGAAGCAGGTACCTGAGTACGGTTCTGCCTTCTTCCTCCATACGGCTTTCGTTCAGACCAGTCAACAAAACGTAACCTACGGCTCGCGCTAAAGGGAATCAGATCTTCTTCGTTGGGTGGCAATCCCTATATTATTTGATGTTGCGAAGGCTTTAGGTTCTGTTGACTATGGAATATTCATTAATATTCGTTTTCAAGTGGAACCTACTGAGGATTGGTGCCAATAACTCCATGCTATTATATTTCCATATAATATTCCCTTATAAAAGATGTTGGTCAGAGAGCAATTGCTTAGAGTATATGCTTAGTACTTTCCTAAGCTAATATCAGCCTTCCCGTTCTCTCTACTCAAACATTCGCAGATGACACAAGTATACGTGCTACAATAAGTAGCTTCATAACGCGATAGAACAAAATCCGTTCTACCATTAATCGTTCATGCTAGCGACTGACTGAAGTGCCAGACTAGCCTTCCATTACAGGTTTTTTCCATACACGAATCTCTGTTTCGTTTTCTCTCATCTTATTGCGTCACTGCTTTGGAGTTTGCTTTACGTGCACCGAAGACTTTTTTTGCACCACGATTTCGACAAAACTGTGAGAGAAAGGGAAAATTTCCCTGCGGTACGATTCTATATATATATATACACTTTTTTGTAAAAATGCAACCTAAAAGGCATGCAGGCGAAAAATGCTACTTTGTTGGCGTGAAAATAGATAATGTTATCTCCTCAAAACTAATACGATTTAACGCGTTTTTAACGGGTTTCTGACTGAATCGAGAATTATTGCAAGAGAATCGTATACGCACCGCTGTAAAATTGATGCCGAGGATTTCGCTTGAGCCTAGGCGGCGGCAGCAGCAGCAGCAGCAGCAGCAACAGCAGCAAAGGGTATCCCGCTGTTTAGTGATGCCTTTCCACTTGGTCGTTAAGAGAATGTCCTACGTGGCCAGTTTGACAAATCTCTAAGAACCTGGCAGTTTAATTATTAGAACGACTGAAACTACAAGTTATTTCAGTTATAACATGTTGTAGACTTTATAAATCAATAATTATACGAGGGAAAGCATCGATAGAATATGCAATTTAAGTTTTTAATGAGCTCGAGCCGGGGGCATCCTCGGTCAGGTTCTTAACCGTTCGTAATTATATTTTCATCTACTCGAAACCATCTGTTCGCATATAGAAAATAACAACTCGATAGTGATAGATTTCACATTTACGTTCATCTGAACAATGAGCGAACGAGGGCTGACTAACTGGAAAAAACATTTGAGAAAAGCATGAGTGTTTCTCCAGCAAACAGATTCTTATAAAATATCGGCACAAATACACTTAGCTTTCCTGGGGCATCCACGCGAAAAAGCTGCATAAAGGAAGAGGGACGAAGTGATCATTATTATCCCGTCATTTTATAGCAATCCAGGTTGCCCGAATCTTGTTATGTAATAATTATAGAATTCATGCAAAAACGACAAGCTTCGCATAAACAAACCTAGAACATTTATAGAAGATCAGTTCATTCATCATAAAATTGCGTGAACGGGAGACGCAGACCATTAACTAGCTTCGAGCTATATAAACTTTGGTTAATATTGCCAAAGCTTGAATTGTATGGCACAAAAAAGGATCAATGTGCCGCCCTACGGAGAAATGCATGATACAATCTTTACTTAGCTAAATATGCTCGCTCAGATTGCCCGTCATACTATTAAATCGCAAAATCAAACAGAGTAAATAAACAAGAAAAAAAAACACCGGTTTAATCGAAATGAAAAAAGAAAAATAGAGATTCTTTTGGTGATTATTTGAGCTGCTGCATGTAATATCCAGGTAAATATGTAACATAGAACTCCATACGTTGCCAATATATAAAATCGATTGCTAAAATAATGCAGTATTTGATGCCGGATTTTTTTTTTCTTTAATTCACAGATCTCTTTACCGGGACTCAACCTACCTGCTTTCATGTGTTGGCGTGGCATGTGGCTCGTGAAGTCTTGAAGAAACATAATAACACCCTCTATTGTTATTACTGATCTGATCGCACAGGCAAACCTATAAAGGTAATACAAACACATTAAAATTCTTAGATATAAGAATGTATTAGTACTGGTAAATCGAATGCGGTGTGTAAACGATTCAGCTGTCGATGCAATGATGGTTTCATGAACTCGAATCTACTCTATGGGAAGGAACATGATCGAAGTTAGCTTACTTAATAAGTTGTGCCATTCATATCAGTACAGCAGTGAACGAACACCTGAGATATATCTATCTATCTATCTATCTATCGCGCAACGGAGTAGCATAGAAATGCCACATAAAAAATAACCTAACGGAGCTAGCTCTATACTTTCGAACGTAATAAAGTCCCCACAACACTTAAAAAAGAACGCAAACGTTCTATCTGGGTATGGTATATATATATATATATATATATATGGTAAAATATGGTAAAACGCAAGGACGCAAGTATGGTATTGCAAATTGTCCGATCTTTTTGTGTATCGCGTGACTTTTTGCCCATCGCATAGGTACGGCTTATTCGATTTGGTTAATTAATTTGGTTTCACAGCAGCTTCTATAAATGTAGCAGGACAATATATGTATATACTACAACGTGAACGTACTTTTCATTGTACCTACCATAGGATGTTTTTAAAGTATGTGTGTACGTAAAACGTGTCTTAGCGTATGGGCCGATTTCTGCATGCATCGAAATAGAATGCTTCGCTGACTTGCGACGTACGAACACCTACAGGCGCATTTGTTGTTCTTCTATACTTATTGAACCCTGTTACTTCGGCTGTCTAGAGACCAGATTTAATTCCTACACTTTGTAAAACACCGTAAAAGTCACACCGTCACAAATCGCTTCTATAGCTGCGGGTTCTCCGGCAAACTCGCGTTTCGCCCCAACCGCGCGAATAAGTCCAGCTGAACTTTGCTGAGTTCGTAGACGTATTTTTTTTTATAGGCACGTTATATTATCGAAGAACATAAGGACGTCTACACGACTAGATTATTAAATAATAACTTGTTCTTCGCGCACACTTTGCACAGCATTATATAATGGCGCATACCCAGGCGCAAGTTAATACCCCTACGAATCATAGTCTTGCAAACGAAATTCGGCGCTCTACTAACTTGCCTAAGATCACAGAGAAGACGTACGTTACGCTGCGTAATGCAGGATAAGATAAAGTCTGAGAGACCCGTCTGTTTGGCCAAAGGTTTCAAGTCGTTAACGAGATACAAGCTGCGCGGTTTCCGCGTCACATAAACAATCAATATCTGGTTGACAAGATCAGAAATTTTACTAGAAACGAAAGTCTCATAGTTATCTATTTATCGCCGATATACGATTATACATTTCTAGAAAATAGTTACGGTTCTAATTACCTTTTCTTCTATTTTTTTTGATGTAACAAAATATAGAATGGCCAGCTATATCGCGTTTCGATGAAGGAAGATCAAATCGAAAATGTGTGGTTTACGATATACGCCGTCAGTAAAATAAGCGACGGTCTCTAAAAGGACAACCCATCGGAGCGTACGTTGAAGGTATGATTCGAACGAGCTCGATTATATGGCCGCTCGTTAGTAGTAGCACTCTACTTGGTTGCTCGAGGGAACTTGACATTTACAATAGACAGGCTGTACTTTGACACGATCGTGTGTGGAATAAGCCTCTCCAATGATACCTCCACCGTAGTGTTGTGAAGACATCTCAGATATTCTTAATCATAGATTATAGTGTTCATTTTCTAAAGCCCGTATAGCATTTGTTGCTGGTTGTTAACATTGTCAGCGTCGGCTAAGGCAAAGGTAAGCGCTACTTGGGCAAGACGAACGAATGCCAACCAGTGTGTGTATTTGAGCTTGAATCACTTAGTAAACAAATTGCAATTTTTGTACCTATTCAATTCGGTGATTGCTTGAAAGTTTCCGGTAGAAACGTCTACGACGCTGGAACGTTAACCCACAATCAGTCCAACTCTAATTTTTATCTGATTTTGCTGGAAATTTTAATTGTCTGTTATATATTGCCGTTGTTTTGATAAAGTTATTTATCATATCTGATAATATTATTTTCAAACGGACCGATAGAAGAGCAGTAATAACAGTCAGTATTTTTGCTTGGCTATAGGTCTGTCTGTCATTGGTTAGAGCCTTACTGATATTAGCTAGTAAGTTGACCCGTTTACGTGTAGAGAACGTACAAGTTTTCAAGAGGAAAAAAGAGTTCCTAAGCTACAGGTTACAAGGTTCAGGTGGGGCAGAAGGCGGCGAAAAACGGATTTCTACACTGGCTAGTTGTTGCGTTTACCCTTTTCAACATTAAGCTGCTAGTCGTTGTCAGTGGACTAGCGACATGTCGTACTTATGACGTGCCACAGATTTACACGGTGCAAATAAAACGTTACGAATTGTTGTCTAAGACAGGATTTATTTGTATCTTTTCTGTCATCCCTGAAATTTTTCATAGAAATATTCAGTGGACAAGGATCGTAACATCTATAGTAAGAGCCTAACATGACGTTCTGAAACTGGGTTTGGCCTTATGAATATATACGGATAATTTTCCAGGTGGCTTCTTGTATGATTCGAGCAGGATATCGGTATTTTTTAGCCATAGTAGCATAGCTATTTTCGATTGGATAGTTACTCATTAGTGAGGTTTTTTTTTACCGAACCATTGTTTAGGTGCTTTGCAACCTCGTCTTACTATTAATACGGCACGATACGGATTTGCATAGAACAAACTCATTTATATTTTGTTTGTTTTTGTCAGAACGGACGACTCTACCAGTATCGTAAAGAAAAAAATTGTTACAACGTCGTCTCTCATGTGACAGTGGTCAAATCGTCACTAATTCTTTCAGTCCATAGTCACAAACGATGGGTTTATATTGGCAAAAAAACAAATCGACAAAAGCTGCAGAGAGAAGCTGATCGCTTATTCACTATAGCCACTCAGCCGGACTCCTTTTAGAACCTATCAAATCTGAGTGCGGACTCATACTTCACGAACGCAGAACGCGTCCATCAGACGATTCAAGCATATTAACTGACCTCACATTCGATTCAAGTTATGGTATAATTGGATATTTATAATATTGATTGCTGTACCGTTCATTTACCGATAGCCAGCTATTTTTCAAAAAGTTCATAGCTTCGGCTCTTCTGTATCGTTTTGTCGATATCTAAGACCTATACATTGGGACGCTTTTGCTAATCGACAGGCATTGTTTATCGAAAGAAAAAACTGCAGCTCCTTTCTAAACTCTGGTGTTTTCAGTAATTGCCTAATAATTAAGTTATATGGGTTTTTGGGCGTAGTAGCAGTTTTTATCCTTGGAGATTAGACCTTGTTATTGCCAACGTACACCTTAGCCACAGAAAGATGTTATTAACCTAGACAAGCTATGGGCATAAAAATACACCTTATATTTTTAAGTGTACTGTACATACGCGTACGCAGCTAATAATTACAAAAGAATCATATAATCACAATGGCTTGCTCGGGCGTGTCAATCTCATTTCCAATAGATACGTGAAAACTGGAACAATATAGCCTTCTCTATTTATTTGTTTTTTAGTGTTTTAGCTCAGAGTTAGGATAAATACAGTCAAATTTGCTGATGGTAACGTTACGAAGCGAAGAGTAGCTGTTTTTGTTTCGACTGGTCCAGTAGAAAGGGTCCCGGTGCGCTCGCCACCCGTGCGCTGGTGCCATTGGCAGGCCAGTTTCTTAAATAACAATATTTCCTTGTTTGGTACATTTCTGACAGTGGCCCCCACTTATCCAATAGCTTTGCGTATCTCTCCCATAAGTAACTGTTTATGTATTAGGCAAATACCGAGCAAAAGATACTGTATTACCCTCCCGGTACCAACTTGTCTCGCTTGCAGGTGAAGCTAATCGAAGCTCTGGCTGTCGTCTATGTGGCTGCAAAATACTTTCTCGTTTGTGAGCAAGAGATCTGAATGCCGGCTAATGGAGTGCGGCATCTCTAGGGCAGAGTCGAGGGGCTTTTCGGGATGAACGAAAGTGATCGAGCTTATTGATGCAGGATTGGAGCAATACTAATCGATTCTAAATACGGACGTGCGAAGATCTGTTGTAGTAGGTACTGCTGTACTGTTTCTGCATTCTCGTAGCGTTTTATTTCGTTCGCTGACAAGAGTCGCTCCGCGCCCCAACGTTTCGTTTAGCCTATATCCTCAAAATAAGCTAGCGTCGCCAAGCTTATATGGGATGCCCTTTGTATACAAGCATGTAGATTCTGTGAAAGATAAACGCGCAGGTATTGCTGACGTGAATCATTACGATGGGGTATTTCAATGTATGCAACCTAGCACTAGAGCACATTGGTAAGCAACTACATTTACGCTACGTACGAGTAACGAGATGTCGGACTAATGAACTCAGCTCAGCGAAAAGTCCACTGTTTCGTTAGGGAGACGGACAATGGTTGACAGGTTCACTGGGTGAACAGCCCATTGAATCTATCGGATACTGTTTAGTACCCTTAGGAGATTTAGTACCGTTCAAAGTTGAATTAGAAGTTGTTTAACGTTTACAAGCCTATAGGCTAGCGGCTAGATTCTCAGCTATTTTTGCTAGAATTTTACACACTTCTAGCCGTTCTTATTTGCATGAATCAAACAAAAAGGCAACAGAAGCTTTAAGTAGCAAAAGTGTTGCCTCTTTTAGTTCTGAGCAGGTCGGTCGCCGGCAAGCTGAAGTGCCTAATCAATGGCGACAACGAGTAGCAAATGGAAGGCAGCTGCAAAGCATCAAGCGGCCAGACCCGTAAAAACGTCTCAAAAGGGAGAAAAGTTGCGAGGCGCTTCTGCCAGTACGACTTCAGGAGCAACACTACGGGGCTGGTCGCAGAAATAGGACGCCTCCTGTATGGTGCGGCTGCCACGATGAAGGACGCGTTTCTATTTAAGCACACGCTGTTACATTACTTAACCGATCACATAATAATAACAATGTTAAGTATATAATAATAATAATAACATTAAGTGATTCGCGTGCGAGCGAATAGACGGAGATTAAAATAAGCGTGAAGAATGGCCAACGAAGCCGGACCCGCAGGAGGACGTAACAACTCTGGCGAAGAGCGAACAAGGATCGATACGCAGCTCAAGATACAGTCTCTAAGAAGTAAACAGAATTAGTGGAAAGTGTGAATCGGTAGCCAAACGTGAAATGACTATAACAGATCAATTCATGAAAATCTATGACTCTGACTGCATAGCAGAATTCGGCTATATGCGAAATATCTTATTCTGCTCCGAGAGCATCTACCTGAGCAGTACCTGAGCAGTCTAACGTGAACAATACCCACGACTGAGTATTATGAAAGCGACGATTACTTCGTTACCAGAAAAAAATGCTATGAGCTCCTGCGGTGGTAGGGAAGGACGGCTGTGCTACGCAAAATACAAGTGGCTGGTAAATTGCTATTGTTGGCGGTGACCTATAAACGAGGCATGATCGACGAAGGTACCGCAATTAAATGGGCCGAATCATTGGCGGCGGCGGCGGCGGCGGCGACGACGACGTCATCCCGCTGTGTAGAGAGCAGGAAACAGACTCGAGCGGACCCAATAAGCAAGCAAGGATGGCGGCAAAAAATCCGAGTAAACGAATTGACCACTGCCGAGCGTAACCAAGCAACAATAAAATGTTCGCATTAGGACTTCGATATATAGGGGACGGAAGGAAATGGGTCGGCGACATCGAAAGCGACGGTATATACTAACGGTAAATGAGAACGACGCATTGCATACCGCTGTGAAAGAGATGAGAGAAGCGCGGGTGTGGGAATCGCGTCGTATCTTAATAGACGATCATTGATGTTTCAGACGGCGCGGATGGACCTTCCGATGCCATTTATAGATTATGTGTTTATGCAAAGAACCTTTGCTATTACAATGGATCCCGCATGGGACTCTTTACAGATATCGGGGTGTAAAGAAGGCGGCATCTATTGCACCTGATGGGCATCAGGCGACATTAGTGTTGCTGACATTAATATAAGAAGGCCAGTTCCAACAAGTCTTGGCGGGCATTAAGGAAAAGCTTGGGAGTGTTTATGTTTATGGACGATTTAGACACGACAAAGACAAGCAACAGCTAATGAACATTGTGCTAGTACTAAAGGCATTAAGTGAAGCAAGACTAATGGCGCGGACGGGAAAACATTCTTTAAGAAAAATACTGGCTTTCTTTGGTTCAGAGCATCAACGGAGGCAGTGAGGCTTAGCTCAAACAAAGTGAAGACAATTAACAAATATGGAGGGACTAAAAGCACGGCAGAAACAAATTAACTTCCTGTGACTATTTGAAAAGCTAGCACTTCCAATGAATACGTTGTCGAAAAGGTCCCAATGTTAGTGGAGTTCCAGACAGGGCTGCACACTGATGCCAGAGTGGTCTCGAATTAGGAGCATTGCTGGTGCTACTAGTAGCTATTGAATGGTGGTTGGTACATATGGCCATAGGTCAGAATATTTCCCTGTAGAAGACACCTATTATTGGATCACACTCAACGTCTACGACACACCGCCCAATAACTGGACCAATTGGCTTAATTCCAACTCAAACCCAGGTGTAGGCTGTGTACGGCGATGCAACAAGCGGACGCATTAAGCCGTAGTCCTGCCGTAAGCTAAGCTTGCAAGCTGAAGACCGCGAGTCTAGTAAAGATGGTTGACCAGTGAAACGAGTGATATTTGTAACGTTCAAAGATCAATGGCAACGATTTTAGTAAACGGTTGCAAACTAGACTGACAAACATATATTAATTAGACTAATTAATCGATAAAACGCCACGGAAACGCGGAGATTGTGTTCTAAGGATATTATGCTGTTCTTTAGGAAGAAGAGAACGAGCATGAAAAAAGCAGCGAACCGAAAAATTTATGGTTTGTTGTGCCCAACGGAACGCCAGAGGCCATAAACAGGCAAGATATTATGTTATGACAAATATTCTCCGTAGACGTTGTTGATTCTCTAACATGAAACAGTATGTGCAAACGTATGTGAGTGCATGCCTGTAGTGCCTTTACAATAACAATAATAGTGGAAAACAACCTGGGACATCGAGTTGCCCACCCGAGCCGACGGCTGTTGCAGGAAATGTATGTCGATCAGACCGGGCCGCTACCAACGTCAAACGCGAAGGAGCACATCATCGTGGCAATCGATGGATTCTCGAAATGCGTTCTAACGTAGGCTGGTAGATCAAACGTTGACAGATCATATCGTTTATGCTTTTATGCAGCGATCTTGCTGATGACAGATTGTGGCACCCCATTCACGTCAAGGGACTTAAAGGATTTCAAGAAGACATAAAACAATTGCTGATACCGTCACACAGCACCGGCATGCAAACGGACAGGGGGAACGTTTGACCACGGAAATAATTCGAGGATTGCATACGACTTGCAGTGTCCTTGAGACTTAAGACTGGGTATTTCAACTGCCGGTGGATGAGTCGCAGATCAATGGGGCGCCTTCTGAAGGTTCGGAGAAGTCGCCATTTGAAGCCTTACATGGCTCCCTAACTCGTAAAAATAATTTCTCAGCAGTCACTCATACGTAACAGGACCAGATGTGGCGCCCAGCGGATGAAATACAACCTATTCCATAACCATGACGCAAGAGAAACACAAACAACATGACAAAAGGAGGCAACCTCATCTAGTGCGATTTGATGCCGGAGTCGCTACGTTTGCTGGCGCCGCTAAAGACGTTCACTTAGTTGCAAGCAAAGTTCAGAAGGCGAATGTTAGTGTTACCCCCATGATACGCTTAAATCTATAAAACTGTGACCTTAAGAAGCGTGCTGAGCTACGGAAGAGTTGCGCACTGCTTCCAATCTCACTTGTACGAAATCGCTATAGGGAATGGTATAAGCATTAGCTATGATGGCAATGCTAATCATCGCTGGGAAGAACAGGGCACAAATGAACAAATCGACAAAGACAGCCGACGGTAGACGAGCGCACGATCGAACACCAAAGCGACGATCCCAGCAGGATGAGTGTAGCAAAGATCACAGGAAACGAGAATGATCGATGACAAACCGCAGCTGTAAGCAGAAGTGAAACGGGCAGCTAAAGGTTTGATATATTCGTTATAAACAAGAAGCGCACATTACAATAAAATATGACTATAATTATTATAATTATAACCAATTTTAGGAACACATACAAAAGGTGCCATGATGTGGGAACGAGATGTGAGACGGTATATTGTAGTAAATATAGATTGGATGTGCAAACGTAAACTAATTATACAGAGAAATAAAAGCATACGGAAGAAAAAGAATCAGTGGAGGATTTTGTGGATGGTACGATGTGGTATGGTGATGACCTAGTGTCGAAGATCAGACGCTGCCGTTCCTAGAAGTTGAGTTGATTGACAGCAGCGCTTCTTAACGTCATAGTGGAGAGGCAGAGCTACCCCTCTCTACACATTAAGGCAAGGACAGAGCCACTACTGAACGTGTAGAGAGCGGGAGACGTGTCTAAAAGACAGGCTCACAAACGTCGAAGAAATCACGCCTTTGTGTGGTAAGTACCGGTGTTTTCTGCCGATTCTCATAGGTCCTCATTATATATAAGTATGTTAAAAGAAAGTCGAATTAACTATTAGTAGAAGTATCCCATTAAAAAGTTAATTTTTATCACGCCTCGTTAGTGCCAACAGAGATTGAAAATTGCCTGCGTGTCTATATACTTCAGGAATATGATAGGCTTTAAAAAAAATTATAAATTGAAACTTCAACATACATATATATATTAAGTACCATGTATGTAGTACTTAACAAGTATGTAGGACTGTCAAACACTGATATCGGTTTTCCAAAATGTATCCGCTTTTTCGACACTGTTCGATAGACTTCGTTAGATTTATATGTATATACATTTCGCGGCGTTAATTATGTTAACAAATGTTAATTTGTTGACAAGCTTGTGAAGTGGTATAGTTCTCACTCAGAATTAAATTCTAATTAATAGTATATTTTAGGTTTATGAAGAAAGATTCGCTTAGTATGAGTAAATTTAGCATGCAAGTTACGTTTGTTATAGATAAAGTTCGTGACGGAAAGCGTACCCTGTATATACTTTATCCAATCGAAGAACTGAGTTTATGAATTTTGTTTTACGCAACAAGCTACGCAAATTGATGGTCTCACAAACTCCGATCAACACACACCAGAATACCGAGCTGGAGTCCAATACGTCAAGAAAAAAATCAAAGTGATATTTACCTAAATACATTTTTTAGAGAACAAAGTTCCTTCCAAACAGTTTACGGAAAGAACTGACTGATTGGCTTTAGAGTAATCACAGTCATTGCAACAAAGCCTACATCGAAAGCGTAGAATACAGTACGTATTCGGCCTTCCTCCTGGCCTACTCCAACAACCTGCTAAATCGAACATTCGGTTAGGCACTGCTTCGAATGAAAACGATCGCAACAAGATTCCTCTAGACGCCTTAGCCGCTTTTATTATAAAGCAATTAAAAAATAATTATAAGGACAAGCTAAGTTTAAAAAACATGGTTCAACGGTTCTACTAAGAGAGGGAGCCAGCTGCTATATGCAACGGCTCCTGAAGTTCGTGGCAAGTTAACTGGACTTGAGCGTCGCCTGGCAAGGCAAAGATAGTAATGCAGCGTCTCCTTCACTACAAGCAAATTGTCTGTTTGAGATAGTTTTGCATGATAGGAATGCACCACAATGGTTATGGACGGTTTGAATAAGCATCTACATCAATGTATTGTATAAGTTCACCAACGTAAAATTTGTCCGAAGTTAACAAATGTACGTTGCTGATTGTTGCAAGCAGAGTAGAGAGAGGCCTGCTATATCAGCGTACGATCAATGTGTAAACAGATAAGGCCACTTGCAATCTAAATGATTCTCTTACTTGTTTGCTTAGACAACGAACTTAGGTTGTTGTCGTTAATAAACAAATCTTGTCATAACAAAGCTGCCTTAGCACTTTTATTACCTGTGTGTTTACGATCTGACGTAGCGAGGAAAAGTGATCGTGACAACAGATGCACACGATGAATTATTTGATAGACCCCCCACCCCTCAAAAAACACATGGAATTCAGTTTTGGCATATACTTGATAGGAATTAACCCTTGCGAAATAGCTTTAACTTACTTGATACGGGACAGTCGAACTCTTCCTGTGAGATTAAACGACCAGGCATAGAGGATTAGTCACGATCAGAATAGCTGAAACGTCTGCATACGTTGTATGATACGGGTCTTGCCGTAATCACTAAAGACATTTCACAGAATTGTATCTTAGATGTGTTCCAGTGTGCAGTTTTATCTTTTACAAGTTAAAAATTTTGATACGTACGCATCTCATGCAAATACCTATAACAGTAGCAATAACTAGGTATTACATTATTATTCTAATAGAATCTTCCGCGACACATGAACAATGTAACATGTTTATGCACATATTTTGTATGGGTTACCCTTAGATTTAGGTGCAGGTAGAGCAATATGAGGCGAAACTAACGTGATTGATACGTACCCGTATGATCGAAGGGAGGCCCTGTTGTGTAGTTTTCCTTTCCGAGCGATCGGAAATTTCTCGGAGAGCTTTCGAATCAATTGAGATGGATTTCGTTTGTCGTCAATTGCTTTATTCAAAATATTTGCTTAGTGAACGTATTCAAAGGACAGGTATCAAAAGCAGCGCGCTTAAATCGGCGTCGCGTCCATCGGCAGAATCGATACTGTTTTAGAGACGTACTAATTCGTATCTGATTCTACACTGGAAAGCAGACAGAATTCTAGAAAGCGGCTGACTGCCAAAATTGCTAATAACAAAAGAAAAATAAACGAGTTCAACTTAGTTGATTGAATAATCTTCTTAAACGTCGTTGGGAAAACGTTTTGCAGCCGTATCGAACTTCGAAGCGAGCTAAAAGTCAGGCAACCTTGCTGCTACAAACTTCTCGAGGCAGAAGTGAAGCTACACTTCGTAAAATGTGTGAGAAAAGAGAAAAAAGTACGGGTGAACAGCGTGCGTCGGACGAGCCTAGTCAAGAGGCAAAGAGCGTAGGCCTCCTTGAAATACTTGAAAAATGCTAACGGGTGTGTACGGTAGGTACGGCCTATAGCCGTGTAGCCCTGCTGAAACGTAACCGCATAATAGTCAAGCAAAAAAGCAATAATCCGCTTTTCACATCGTGAGGCCGAGTCACCTATGGCAGTTACTGGTCATCTGGCAGTTAGTAGCCGAGAAGCAGCGAAACGATGCGCAAAAAGCATCGTGATCAAGATGAGACCGCGGACGCATCGTGTTTTTTTCTCCCTGATCCGTGAATTTTGCAGTTCAGTCTCCTCGCGCCTTGTGCTGGATGCTTCGGATCTGTCGACTTCCACATGTAGTTGCTTAGCCATAAGGAGTATGCACCACGTTGACTCGTTAGGGAACGGTTTTTGTCCTTTGTTTGAATTGTGATTACCTCTTCCCCTCATTTTACCCTGTTATCGTGTGCCATAACTCTTGTATAAATCAACTAATTGCGACTCCGTCGCGTCCGTTACGCACTTGAGTTTTACGGTAGGACCCTCTGAAGGAGCGCTGGTAATTTCATAGTTACGCATCCCGTTAGATTGATTGATATTACATGAATGCACCGCACACGATCCGGTTGTCCAAGGCCAGTTAATCATCTCGGTGCAAATTGTTGACTTGCCTATACTGAACCATTTACAGAAGCTCCAGGAATAACATTAACAACATACATGCAAGTAGACAGAAACCACTGCTTTACCTACCTTGGGCGTCTTTTCGATCTAAATTTAACTTGTAGCAATCTTCATCTTGGTCGTAGCCTCTGTCCACAGCATCGTTACGGTCGGAAATTTTTTTCTAATATCATTTTCATTTAGCAGTCGTTTACTAGTAACAATACCTGTTATGGCGGAGCGGGCGGTCGTTGAAAATAAGACGTTTTACCGAATACGCTAGGTATGAGCACTGCCGAGCCGGCGAGACCGTCAACGGAACGGAACGGAACGGAACATGCCGCCACGGCATGTAGTCGCGTAATGACGCAATAGTTGTGCGCTATGTAAATGAGTAAAAGGAGTAGAATAAAAGTGAGCATACGCAACGTACACCGAACATGCGTCAACAACAACAAAAGCATGCTAACTTGTTCGATCCTTGCTATGCCCCAACATACATTGTAAACGCAGCTTGCAGCAGCAGCAGCAGAATCAAGTGAATAGAATGCTTATAGCTTTCTTCTTTTTTGTTCTACGTTCCCTGCCAAATTCTCTCCATTTCGAATCCGCTTCATTGAAAGCTGAATTTCAATGAAACGCAAGGAAACGGATCGTGCAGGAGCGGCTTCCTGAACGCCATCTTATACGACGGTTGTTATACAACTAGAGGAAGAAGGCTGTAATGGGAAAGAATTAAACAGGGTAGCATGGCTTAGAAGAAAAAAGACAGTCGGAATAAGAAGCGACCTGCGTTCGTAACGCGTTCACAATGGCCGGTAACGTAGGATAGAGATAATATACATAGGACTTCAGACGACCACGTTTTCGGACCCTTAATAGCTGTTATAATGACGCTGCATAATATTGTACTACGCGTTATTGCTCAGCCTCTGGTCAGCTGGTAACAGATCTCGGAGCAAGTATTTACCATTTAGCAGATAGGAAAGAAGCCATCCGACCAAGTGCTTACTCAATTGTACGTTCGTCCATGTACGTAATAAACCTGTTAAGTAGAATGATAAGTAAAGGAATTATACATAAAGCACAAGTGAGCAAGCGGCCACATAAGCTAACTATTTTTTTTTTTTAGTGAGCATAAGCTAGCAGATTTTCCTTGTTCGTAGTTCGCTCTCGATCTAATGCGGTCGCTACTATTGGGGTACGCAAATGGTGAATAGGACCTTTGACATGGTTATTTCCACATTTGAGCTAAAAAATATTTAATTTTTCATAAATATTAGTGTGAGAAAAATGATAATGAACTTTTTACAAATAAAGGACAGCAACAAAGGTGTAGACACGTGTTTGAGTGCAGAGAAGGTCATATAGATGTTTGTTGATCTGACTCATACGCGTTACCTATTATGCAAAACAGCGGCCTATACCATATTCTTCCCAATATCTTCTTTTGATTATATGGATTTTTATTTCTTTGATTATATATTCCCCAATATTGTGCATGTTATCATTAACAATGTACATTCAGTAGAGAAGGGACAGACTAATGCACGGAGTCATGGTGCAACACATGGCGTGCTAACGCTTTTAAACTATGTCTACGAAGGGTTTAAAATGATCAAATTATTAAATTGTGAAATGTTTTGTGTGAGGAAAAAATAAGTTGTTTTTTTATTACAATACCTGTTCCGTAAGTTGGAACAACAAAATTCGTCGGGTAGTAAAAAAGCACCTTGACGGACATTTGTAATTTGTCTTAAATTGCTTTCAAAGCTCCATTGAAAGTCAGATCATTTTTAAATCGGATCATCTTGCTAGTTCTTGCGAGTCTTCACCAGGTACAAAACGCACTCTCTGCGTTAGCCTTTCGATATTTGCAGAGGCCGATATATATATATATATATATATATTAATTAACCATACAGACGCAAAAGACAGAAAGAGGGACGTAATATTGCCATGACAAAAGACTCACTACAAAGTTGGATCACTACAAAGGACCGGAGTAGCTGCGTTGTCGATGAGTCCGGCGGAGGTGCACAGGGTTTTGTCCAAAAGACGGCCATCCCGCTTATTAATTCTAATTTAATATCATGAAGAGAATAAATAATCAACAATGATGATTTTGCAATTTTTAAACGAATCATTTTTCTTTTAGAGGTTATGAAGCCAGGGTACACCTTTATCATCTAGAGCATCGCTATTATACGTAAATAAGAGTGGTATATTTTATACATGGTGAAATCACCTTGGAAGAATGATTAGTGACTTCATAATTCGTAATAACTTGCTGATTTGTGTAATTGTCGTCGCAGCAGTGTGAAAATAAAGATGATAATATGAACTTCTATTTCATGTTTGTTTGGTGAAATTTTTCCATGTCCGAGTTTTACGTCCGGCATCCCCGTTAAACGTTCCATCAGACGGTTGGATGGGTTCCACCCAACACGGGACGAGGTGTGTTCATGCTCAAGTTCGAATCTAGGCCATAATGTGTCTCTGGGATTATCAGGCAAATAGGGTTCTGAAGAATTTTATCGAAGTGATTTTAATGTGAAATGTCGGCTATATATTGCTTTTAGTGACCTCACATTTGCCACCGCTTGTTTTAAATTTAAAGTGCTCGGAAGCTTTTCTGAGACCCGAGATAATTTCAAAAGTTCGCATGAAACACAGCCATCGGGTCGTGTAATGAACATGAACAGAAACGACTGAACCATGGCAAAGCTGATATCAACGTCGTCCTGAGGTCTTCGGTTAATTGGAGATAACATCACTGCACTGAAGTATGCCTATGCGTTAGCTAATATAGTTCAACAATATGTACACTCCGCCGCTGCGGGCAAAGACAAATATGCTTACGTCTGTGATGTACCCGGGTCAGAAATCTATCTGGGATATCTCATTCACCATTCTTGCCATATTGAGATGTCCAACTCAGTGACGTGCATCTCTCAGCGAACCGTCTCTAGTTACTGGTAGTAAGTGAGTAAATATTTACAAACCGGGTTCGACCGTTTTGTTGAACCTCTCCATAAATTGTCTATTTAAATTAGGTACCAATAAATTGTCCTACGAATCCCTAGTGAATGAACTGCCAGGCTAACAGCAACTGTTAGCTGAAGTTTTTGGACATAATAATTTGTGTACGATCTAGATACCGATATGTAAGGCGCTCAAAACGCAACTGTAATTGGCCTTAATTAATCGTGGAATATCGCGGTACATATATTTATTATGTACCATGTCTTTTAGGACACCTAAATGAGGAAATTGTGCGTTGATTATTAGCAAACGCCTTCGGCGTTTATTGCTGCTCTTCAACTAGTAAAGCTGCAGCTTAGATCCTAAAAAGTACGTCCTAGAAGTTGTAGCTCCTAGATAAATAAGGGTTATCCTTATCGATTGTCCAAGTTGTTAGTGCCAAGAAAAATAGTGCTAGTCCTCAACCAGCCGTTCTGTATGTGTGTGTAAAGCATCCGTCGAATATTCCAGCTATCATGAGTTCGTTATAGAAACGAGGTTGCTATTGAAGCCTAATATTACTTTGGCAAGATAGGGAAAAAGTCGATTTTGCATCTTCCACACGTCCAGCGGCTAGGATTAAGTTACCGTTTTTCGCTGGCCAGACGCCACATTAAACATACTACATTAGGCGCTCGTTGTAAATAGACTAGTTTTTTATGCATGTTGCCTAAACTGTATATTAAAAATTTCAATATTTTTCCCATTTGCTGGATTTTACCACCGTGAAGATACTTCTAACCCTAGTGGCGTCTGCTAAGCTAACCTCAATCCATGGAAATTCCAGCGACACTTATCCACCTAATATTTCATCCGTCATACGCAGGAACGCGCTTGCGTGGAAGCTTGGGCCATTTTCGAGCCATAGGTTGCCAGTAGGGTTTTCAAAGATGAAAAGGCCTATGCCACAATTTCAATTAAACCCGCCAAATAACCTGCCGCCAAATAATAAGATGGCGTCCATATAGATTGCGCGTAAACATGCATGGCATAATCAATGTTGTTTTGCCGCCATAGCCGAAAGATTATCTGCTTCGTGTAAAATTATTTTCAAACGTAAAGTTACGTATCGTAGTGGCTCTGAGGCTGTAAAAAACCGCTTGATCACTCCAGTAACCGTCGGTATCTTATGGCTTTATACGTTTAGTTATTTTAGCAATGGAAAGTATCTCTATTCGTGCTGCATACATCATCGATGTTGATCACCGTCGCTATTCGTCGGACTGTTTACTAATTTCAACACACCGGATGGAAATCAGGCCTGGTAGACGATAAATACGCAGTTCTGCCGCAACTTCGGGCGTAAAATGCGAAGAGCTGGATTGAAGAACGTGGTTTTATAAAATGCTGAGAACATATTATACCTACTATAGCAGTATTCGTGATGTGCAAATAGTCAGCGTACAGACCTATATGGGATTAGCGTTGGATCTATGCGCTCTAGTCAATAAGAATATTAGATCCGATATAGAAAAGTAACTAATGTACATCGTAACAAATGTTATGCCTGTAACAGAGCAATTGTGTTTCGTGAGAAAACACAGTTCTTTTATGAGGTCGTTCGAGATTACCGCAATTACTATAGTAATTAATAAAATTGGGTAATCCTGGCCAGCTCGTGGGCTTGTCTAGGTTACAAGGTTAACCTTCGAGGTTGGGATGGCCGCGTTAACTCAGCGATTTTCAACCACATTAAGCCTTCTAGGTTGTCAAGTGCACCTCATTACATGTTTCTTATTATTATTATTATCTGTGACTTGAATTATATATTTGGAAAATGCGGTAAATAAGTAATTTTCTAGTTGATTTCGCTTTGCCGAATGTCGAATTTGTAGGATGTAGATTTGCAGGAATATTTTAATTAAATAAACACACAAATTTCAGCATAATTAGGAAGTGAAATTTGCTTATTACTGGCCATAAAACTCTGCACTGTATAGGAGATCCGTTGTAATTTAGAAAAACTAACGTTCTAAAAATTGCTTCCTCTGTAAACAAGTAATTAATACCGCAGGCGAGCGTTACCACTGTACACGTATATCCAGGACTTGTCACGTAAAGAAATGCTCACTGTAGAAGATCGCTAGAGAGTAATCTTTTTTCGGTATATTTAGATACCCTGCGTATAGATCTTCTGTTGCCAGCCGTGCTATTCTCGTCGCCTTGTGCTCCCAAGAGACCTACTCAACATTTTGATTGAGTATTACCCGAGACAAAGCCGTCGATCTAGGTTAGAGCGGCTTCCGTCCATCTTTTTTTGCTACATCTGTCAAGGACCCACCATCGAGGCACGTTGCTTGATCCTCGTTCAATACATTATATTCCCAAAACGATCGCAGTCATACTTGGAATATGGGCTTTGTTTACGAGATTTGTTTTTTTGTGACCGCTGTTTCTGTTTGGTATCTACAGTATACGATACTAAGGTTTAATTCGGTGCATTGACATCTCTTTAATTCTTCAAAAACGTTTAACTTCGATATGTACGTATATTCTGCCTGAACCTGCACAAACTTAGCAGTAAGCTTGCACAGTTAGATTCATATATATAACAGTTTACACACAAAATATTTCCTGATTTAGCTCAGTCTCGCGACACTTATCGCGGCGCCGGTCTTTTAGCGTCTCGCACTGACGGGAAGGAAATATATTCCCAGTAGCGAAAAACAAGATCTGTTTTAGAGCACGTACTTCCGTGTGGCTTCCAATGAATGCTGAACATTCTAGAATTTAGTCATAACATTTCTACGAAATCTAATTATCTACTATATAATTAGCTATATAGTTATCTACGAAATATCGTTCATCATACTCATCGTGCCTAATTGTATGGTAGCATGTGTTTCGATACAATCATGCTGTCGGTGGCCGTTTTCTGTTTTTTGGATAAAATAATTTTCGGTCTTGAATCTTATCTCGAGTCACTCGTTCTCCACGGCATGCAACATGGATCCTCACAGCTTTAGTCCGATAGGGCATGTTCTGAGCTATAAATCGAGAGAACTGCTGCCCAAGATCTAACAGAATTTCCGATTTGCCTAAGTTTCATAAAGCAGAATTGCCACATAGTAAGATTATTGTATGATTCTTAATCTCTGGGATTTCTTTTAGACTACATTTGATAAGTTGAATTGAGTCGCGGTATGCGTTCATTATCTCGTTTTATTTTTCTTCAATTTAGTGCCGGAAACGTGCTGCCGAGACGAATGTTATTATTTACGAGGTTGAAACAACAATCGTTATCACCTGTCAATTTGGCTTTAGTCACATTGGAACCGTCGATTTCATTTTGAACAACAAGTCACGCTCCGAACGGCCACCAGAGGTACGACAAAGCACCGGTATTTTTTGACCCGAGAGCTCTCCGTGCAGCGAAGATGACTCAGGAGGCTATTACATATCGTTTACATGCATTGGGACTCATGAATAAATGACAAAGAAAAACAAAATACCATTTCTACACAAGAACAGTTACCGGCTACGATAGACTGCTCTTTTAGGATAGCTGAAAACGTTACCTAACCAAATGATAAGATTTGTCCAGTTTTAGGCGACAAACAAATATCCCTGGGTAAATGCTACACCTCTGCATATGCTGGGAACTATGAATCACTTAGATGTCAGGAAACAACTACAGTATAGCGTTATGCAAATCAATCCATCCGTGCGAGCCACGAAATTGATAGAGAACGGTCTTAGAAGGGTGACGTAAAGCGATTTTGCTGTGTGACAACGCTGCACCCCATACGCTTCAGCGACCCAACGAACGCTAATGGACTTCCAATAGAAAGCTCTGCCCCACTCGGCTTGTAGCTGGGATATCGCTTTATCTGATTATCACTTGCCTTAATAAATGGGCCATAACCAGAAAAGCATTTCAGGACAGAGGCCAAAGTCCGCATTAGGCTGACGAATAGATCGCTTCCAGGGAAGAAGCCATTTTACTTCGAGGGATACATCGATTACCAAAAAGGTGGGCGAACGACTGTTTCTGAGTCGGCAGTAAATTAAGCGAAAAAACAAGGACAACTAATATTTCTATCGCGTACAAGGAGTTGGGGAGAGCGGCACGATTAAATCCTCTCTACGCGAAAAGTGATTGAGCTCAACCTTCACGCAATAGGGAAGGGTACGACTGCCTGGAACGTGATTTGTGATTCGAGCAGTGGATACAAATCTATAGTATCAAAACGCTGAGGCCGATCTCAGCAAAAACTAATAAATGGACCAGAGTGGCAAATCTGCAAAAACCAAATGCGGTAAGTATCCTAGACAACTCCGTTGTTTATGTATGACAGCTGTTCATCTCCCAGAAATTAATGCAGCAAGTGTTGAATTTTCGCGAGCGTCCGTTGATCACATTGCAAAATTGCTATGAACGAACTTGAACTCTATAATGTAGCAGACGAAAAATAATCAGGTTACAAAGTGCGTTTACTGTCAAACTAGACGGCGGAGTAAAAAGTGTACAGACAAAAGAGGTTAGGTCGCATGTGTACAGAGCAGGCGTAACCGACCCAGAAATTTATCACTGGTCTCAGCAAATAGTAATAATACACCGGGCATTCATAGGCCATGTACGTCGATAGTGGTTGGTAAAATAGATTTGCCACTGTACGATAATGGCGTCAAAAAACCGGTAAGTAATAAACAACAGTTCGTAATAAGTTGAGAGCGTTCTGAAAGTTACTCTTTCATCTTATTAAATACCGCTCACATTTTCGTTAATAACAGTTTCGTTCACCGTATCCTACGGTATACGTAGTTATTGTTTCATATGATGTAGAAACGAACTAGAAGGCCGCTCTATAGTACCAAAAAGGGGTGCTTAGAAAAGCTGTAAATATTTATATAGTTGTTACGCGAAGAAACGAAAGGGATATTGTATCTATAAACCTAACTCGATCAAACGTGACACTGTTGAGGAGTTTCCCCCACAGGGTTATGTGTCGCCAGCTTTAAAATTGCCTAAAAAGCTGATGGTAGCGGATATGAGCTACGTCTATATAGTAGAAGTAATGTAGGTATGTACAAACAGACTATTCATAGACTAAGAAAAGCGTGGTATTGTTTCGTTTTTCGTGCAATGAGGGATCGGGGAAAGGATTTTTTTCGTTTACCAAAAGCTTAGTACGCTTATACAAACATGGGATTATTGCTCAATGACAATGTAACGAAATGGCTATTACTAATAATAATGTGCACAATTTTTTCGTTACAATTTTACGGAAGAGTAAAATCACCATCAGCGACAGAGTTGTCGAAATTCTGTAATTGCTTTGGCTTAATAAAACAACTCCTTTACACAAGGGGTCCACTCTTATCCTTCATCTTGCTGAAGGGCGTTTCTAATCAAATAAGAGGGCCGAAGAGGATAATCGAAGTCATCTTGTATGCAGGTGACTTAACAGTATATGAACCTAACAGGTCCGAAGAACAGCAAGCTCTACTCCGTCTCCACGCGGTAGCCACAGATTGGGACTGACCATAAATTAGAGGGGGAGGCAGAATAGCAGCCACTGATTTTTTGTGCCTCACCAGATCCCAGCCTCCTGCCTATGGGAACCAATTTCCACACTACGAATAGTATAGGTATTACCACACTCGTTACCGAAAGATGCGGCTACATAGGCCATTCAGTGGCGCCGTCGTTTGTCTCTTGCAACCGCACCTAAGTAACTGCAGTCGCAACATACGGAATGCACGTCATTGAGTAGATCTTCCAATAATTCGAAGCGTCAAAGCTTTCCTTAAAAGACCGCTGAAAGTATTCAAAATGGCTTCACGTATTTCGTAACCGACTTACCACTGCTATCCGACAATCTACGTCGTTGGTTTATGTTTCCGGCGAAAAGGTGGGCGCCTAAATTTGCGGAGATCGATGGAGCTTTTTTTTTTTGTTTAATGTGCAATGAGGAATCGAATGGAAAGGGACGAGCCGGATAAAGACACACATCGTTACTTGCTTTGTTGTGCAGGAGTTCCGCCATGGTCTCTGCAGGAAACCGAATTTCTACGAATCTGACAATGCATGTTAATCCTCCAGATGCAAGGGAAATCGTAATATAAGCCGTACTGTTCGTTGCCCTTTGGCATCATCCTTAGAAAGATTTAGAAAGACTCTCAAATGAGCTTCATAGAATCAACAAAACTTATATAGCCCTTACGACGCAAAGTGCTATAATGGCTGTGCAGGCTAGCTCTGTCCTTTGGCTATTGTGCTGTTAACCTGTATATTGCAAAGACTAATAAATTAAAGTAGGTACATTTGCCCAAGCGCGAAGTAGCGTATTTTTGAGTGCTATGAGAAGTACCACTAGAAGTTGCTTACTAAGCATTACTTGCAAATCCTTTCAAAAATCAATATGTTCCAAGTTAAACGCTGTACTTCAGAATGCTGAAACGGTTTCTGCAGCATTTAAAGCTATTACATTGCCTATGAGGTTGAGCCTGGCAAATTGTCCGGCATTGGTTACGATGATAAGGTTATAAAAACAAGTTTGGTTGTTGGCCTATTAATTTGTTTTTCTTAGGATAGTTTTACTTTTTTTTAAGATGCAGTGTCCATGACTTTCTTTACTGCCAAAAGTTAAAAGAACTGCTACAGGCTAATGGTTTCTACGATGACGAGGATTGTTTTTTATTGACTATTACGTCAAAGGCGGTTGGAGTGTCACGAGGGGTAATAACGTAATGGACTGTAGTGAGATAATAAGCGATTTCCCTTTACAGAAAGCTAAGGATGTATAAAACAGTGGGGTTGTTCAGTGGAAAAAATTTAACAGATATGAGGAAACTTATGGCAGCTTTGTAGCACCATGTAGTTTGTATTTCGTTCGATATCAGTTTTAGGCTAATGGTACTACGTGACGTTAGGATATACACTATTACGGGTTATGTTACCTGAAAGCGTTAATTTTTCGAAGCAGTTTTAAAGATGCTATTTGGTACATTCAAAATTAGAAAAATTGTATCGCCTTTTCCAGGACACGATTTGCCATTTTGATGCACGTTCTAGAAATATGCGTGTCTTACACAACGGAAATTAATCCGTCAGTACTTTATTCTGTGACTACTAAGGCTTTGTAGATACTTTAGATTAAGCTTCAGCTAATAAGGTTTAGGATCGGGTTTGATGCAAATAGGTGAGGGCCTTCGCTGGAACATAGCGTCGAAATCAGGACAATATGAGCCTACACGACCTTGAAAATACCGTGGACTTAATGACTCATATACATATTAGTGAGGCCATTAAGATTTTTCTGAGAGCTACGATACTTGGAATGAATAAAGTAAGCCGTTCAACAAGTTCTTCTTTTATTAATATTCACCCTTTTTCTTTATGAATATCATAGCTGATGACTTGTAGGAAATGTATGATGAATGATGAGGCCTCTAAATGCATATGGTTATTTATCAATGAATGAAACGTTATCAAATTTGAGAATCAAGGCAAATTATCGCGTACCTAAGTTTTCTTGAATAGGCCTGGAACGGTTATCCTTGGCACGGGAAGTGTAATAGGAAATTTTGTTGAATTATAGTAAACAATATTGATAATAATTAATAAATAGTAATAATACGAAGACATTTTTTCGCAACTGTTCGCTTCAAGGATAATTGTTGAATCCTCAACATAGCCTCATCAGTGTTCCCTCTAATTCTGATATCAACAACGTTGGAGAGCCTCGTCCTAGTTCCTTGGTCATTTAAAGTTTGTTTTAGCTTGATGCCTGCAGACACGTACGCAGAGCGACTGGCTACTTTATTTGCGCACTTAAAATTTTCTAGTTGTATTGGTTTTCGGGCTTTATGAGGTCTCTGAAGTATGGTATAGTTATGTTGTGATCAGATCTTTTGGTAGCTTTCTATAATGTTTTAAAATCTTTTTTTACGGCATCTGTCCGATGCGTGTGACTGTCTCGGTCTCTTTTGCACGCATTCACAGATGCACGCGTTTCAAAGCTATATTAACTTGCTAACCCAGCGCTAAGTAGATGTCCTGTTTGTAGTTGACGTGAACGTTGTGACCGCTGTTATTCGATTCAGCTAGCAGTCAGTGTTGTTTTAGTAACCCGTTATTGTTACCGTCAATCGGACGGCCGCAACAGGCGCCTTAAACGCCTACAACATTCTAGGCGCAGATCTAGATAAAGTTATTGATTTATATAGAAATGATTTAAACACCGGCAACGTAAGGTACGCACATGCATGATAAATGAATTGTTGTCCTGTACGTTCGGATAGCTCCGATCACATGAACGTGTAGAAATTTATCTAAATAACATGCCACTGAATCTACGTGTATTTTCTGTGAGCTGCTACACGTCTTCCTGACAGGTTCCGTTCCAATCAACATTGTTGTTCCGTGGCTGAAATTGCTTAACCTCATTTATTTTATCATTACCCCAGTCTTAGGCTGTGTTTACCAGTATGCGATAATGGAGACTGCGTTTGTTCAGACGTGTCCGCGGCGTCAATACGAGTACTTACAATAGTTGTAGCAGTTTCATGTGGCACTAGCAATATTAGCCATACCGTAGCGGTCGTTGGCTTAGTCTACGCGTTGTACACGCTGACTACGCGACCGCAATACCGTTAAAAAAATATATCTTTCTCTTTCAGGCCGACGCCGTGGCACACCTTGCTCCTTTTCAGACACGGTTTGGATCTCAGCTTCGAAGCAAAATGCGTGCTCATTTTTTTCCTGTCAAGCATTGGTCTGACAGCTGAATACAACGGTGGCTGCAACAGAGAAAAACCCGGTTTACATTTACGAACGTTCATTTTCAATGACACGTTTAAATTAAAAACACCTGAGCGAACTACGGCAGCAGTAGCAGCATCAATAAAACAAATGGCTCTCCTTCTTTGGTTACATTTTGTTAAATAAGACAGAGCCCCCACTATTGTTACTTCTAACTTACTGTCGACGACCAGTGAGCGGATGTTCAGTAGTAGACCGAAACCAAGAGCTAATAAATTTCTCTTTTTTTTCTTCATTTCGTATATCCAAAAAACTCTCTCAGTTTCATTTGTTATAAAACACCAAAGCGCCCAAGCACGAGGTATTCTCTCCTTGCTATCTGAGTATGTTTGGCGCACCGCCTCGTCGTAGAATACAGCGTAAGATAGGTGCCCTAGCCAAACCTCAATTTGAATGTCTGCGTTTCTAATTAGAAATGGAAGATTGCACCTGGGAATAGTCACTGCTCGCGAAAAATGAATTAACTTTCGCATATGAGATCAGTAAAAAGATTTCGACGCAGGGCTTCAATGAAATCCCATCGAAATCGTAACGGAGATCAACGGCGTCCATATTGGATACCCACGAAGGCGTCTAAACTTTTTAGTGCAAACAGAAACTTGACCCTCCATATATTATTGAAAAAGTTTTGCGGCAAAGCTTGTCAGAGCTATGAATCGATGATAAATTAAGTTGTACCAATCGATCTTATTCCTTTTATATAAACAAACGGAATAAGCAAAAAATTACCCGGGTTCTTTTTGAAAACTAGAAACATATGGACTTTACTGGCAGAAGCTTTGTGAGGCTTCGATGACTGAAGCCTCCAAATCTAGAGATATTCAAAAAGTGATACTCAGCACAGAGGCTGTTATACCAATTTTAAGTCACCGCCTTTGTTTACTAGCTTTTCTATTAAAGACAAACAGACTTTCTGCGTTCAGTTCTTAAGCTAGGTGTAGATTTGACACGACAGAAAATTGTCTTTTGTTTTGAGGAAAAATATCTGTGGGCGAATTGGCGTAGCCTTCGCGCATATTCATTAACTTGATATATTGATAATGGCTCTAAGATGCGTTATTTTCAATTTTACTTTTTGGCTTCTAGAAGAATGCTTTGTGCCCGCGTTTATTAAAAATTATTCTTCCACAAAAGGCTCCTGTTGACTGTTCTATGATTGTTCGACTAAAACACAAACTGGATAATTGTTGCACATTTCAGTGGGTTCAAGCGCTTCGGACCTAAATGTCAGGACCAGTTTGCTTGTTGGACAGCCACGCGCGATTTAGGCACGTACCTGATTCATAATGTGTGGCGAAGCAATGCAGCGGTGAAGCCAGAAGGACCAGAATAATCAAAACAGGAACAGCGAATCAGACAATAGATGAACGCTCAAGTTTCCACCCAGGTGGTCAGAAATCTTCTAGCGCCAGCCCGAACTTGAGAAAGTGATACTGCTGTGAACTGTTATGGATGACTAAAATCAGTATTTTCATCCTGGATATGTATTTCAATCTTTTTGTTTCAGTCGTGCTTTTCGTGATTAGCGTTAGCTAGGGTAAATCAGTATCGGCGTTCCGTTCTGTTATCGATACTCATACAGATCGTAATGGCGCGTAAATAAGCAAGATGCATTTTAAGCTGCAGAGTTTATTTACCGGCAAAAGTTCTTCTTGTTTTTCATTTTATTTCTGAAAAAATTTTAAAAAAATCAATCGTTTATAGCCCTTGTAAGTAATTTCGATTTTCGTGGGCGGAGAATGGATGGGCTCGCTCAATGGGAAATAGCTCCCTGTTCTGCCATAGACCAAATATGGAGATAGAAGAAGCTAGGAGGTTTCAAGGCTACCTAAAGCAATGTCCACCGGCTCATGGTATCTGGCGTAGAACGTATTCGAAGGCTTATAAAACGTACATAAACCATCAAATCAACCATTTCTCGTGGGTATCGATTGGCGGAAGACAGAAGCCATCTCATGTATATTATTAACGAGAACAGAATCATACTTTGACATAATCAGCACAGTGAAGCTACAACAAATGGTTATTATATATTATTATATATACAATAGTATTATATATATATATATTATAATACTATATTTCTATATTATTCTTATATTATTATTAGGTATTATATATATATATATATATATATATAATAGTCTATTGTGTTCAATTTTGTGCGTCCCTGGCCCGCGCTTGTAGCAGTATTATCCAGAAGAAGGTTCTGGCATCCTATTCATGCAGCTGTGTGTTAGCAATACGAAGCAAGTCTTAGGGTGTCTGTTAATCGTTGGGAGGCTTTGGGAAACAGGCCCTTTCAAAAGAACAGCCTGCGTTACCGACAGGTTAACTTACTGGACCTTAAAATGTGTTGTGAAGGCATCGAAAGCACCCCCGGGGACATTGCACTTGTATTCTTGACTTCGTCATTCTCGCCGTGCTTCAATACGCCAGAAATGAGAAAGCTGAACTTCTAACTTTCGTAACCAGTAGTTTAGAAGCGAATACGTCCTTGCCCCTTTCTGCTACCACAGCCAGTTGTTACCACTTTGGCTCAGTTTCTACAAATGAGCATGGAACCTATATTAAAATTTAGAATGTTATTTTGCTCAAAACTACAGCATATAGCTTGTCTTTTGTGGAGCGTGTATTCTCCTCAGGCGGAAGGATATTAAGTAGTGTCGTACGTGAAGATACGATTCACGTCTGCAGCTTGTCTATTAAAGTACACGGAGCGTGAAACGTGCTGTGTAGGGTCGTGTGGCCGATAAAGAAAGGCGAATTTAACGGTAAAAGCAAATCTGAAAAACGTACGACCGAGTCATCGGGGCAAGCCAGCAGCCAGGCTTATGAGATCTACAATTTTCCAATATTGTTTTGCCAATTATTATTTTCTAACCGAGTGCTTCTCAATAGAATCATGATACATCCATTATTGTCAGATTCTAATCCACTGGTGCGTGCAGCGTATGCCATCCTCAAGTTGTATGTAATATCCTGAGAGTTGCGCTAGACTATAGAAATAGATGTTCATCCGATAATATGCCTGCATTAACGAAGCGCTGGATAGTCGTGCGACTGAATCTGAAGAGAATTTTCGCGGCATATTTACGTAATAAACAAATTCTGAATTAATTTAGACAGTTTATCTTACCATATTTCTCCTTGTCCCTGTTTCCTTGTTATTAGCATACCGCCTCCGTTCCGAAGAGGAAAAGCGTCAAATATTAAATATATTCGTTGTTGGGATCCTTTGGGTGTACTCGTTGACTCACTGCGGCAGAATTTCATTGCGGTCACAATCCATATGGAATTGTGGGTATTATGGAAAATTGAGATCATTATACAGGCTACTTCATCTGAGATCCGTTCCGAATTTCAATGGTATGAAGCGGCCTGCGCAATTCCGCTTACACCATGAACCACTTAATCATTAAGCGCTAAAGTGTGGTAAAAAGCTAGGCCGTTGGTCAAAGACTGACAACATATCGGCTAGCGACAGCATGTCAACGCTAACATATCACTTGCAAGTGCTGTGAAGGGTTAAGCGCTCGTCGGTCGGAGACTGCCAGCTGTTTGGCTAGAGGCTGACAACATGTTGGCTAGCGGTTATAGCCGCGTCCAAGCTAACAGCTGTTTATTGCTTACACACCCGATCGCAAGACCGTGACTGTTACGTTCGCTACTTCCGTCGGGTATTTCATCACCCGGTTGGCTTGCCGCACGGAACGGAATCTGCTTACGCATTCGAAAGCACACCATGTGTTCCTTAAGTCGAGGAGGCACACACATGATTCGCCTTGTTATCACGGGAATCGTAACACCGAGCCACTGTTACCGACTACCTTCTTCACGTACAATTCGCGTACCCCTGTGCGGCTGCATCTTTTGTAATAGCAAATGCTATAGCGTTGTCCAGCGCACTGGGCCTGCGGACCGCCCTCACTATTCCCGTCCTTCGTCGTAAAACGTACTCAGTGCATTCTCTTCGAGGAGTTTTTACAGTCCTAATCTTACGGCTTCAAACGGTATACGGCCGCTTGCTCTTTGTATGGCAGGCGTATGGTCTTCCTCGTCGGTCACGCGTTCTGTCGACACTAGTTCTTCGCGGTTAAACCTTCTCTTCCGCCACCTGCTTTAGCGCCTATGACGACGTGAACCACGACCTGACCCCGCCATCAATACTAACAAGGGCTTGCCTCCTGCGGCGGTCTGACCCCCAACTGACCTGCTTCTTGTGGTAATTTAACCGATGGCTGGCGTGCTCCCAGCACTGGCCGATCTCTAGGTCTCGTGGCTCTGTCGCTTTCACAGCTTTGATCGGACGCGGGTTTCCTCGTTATCACTAACCTGTGAAAGAAGAGGGCATGAGTTGGAGACGATGGCGAATCCAGACCGGACAGGAACCCTAACTACGTACAAAGAGGCAGCTGTCTATTCTTCACATTTTTAACGTAGCGGTATATGCTATTCTATATATACATAATAGATTAACGTTTTTAACCGAGTTAAAAAACTTGCGGCGCCGTAACGTGTTAATGCATGTAGATACGTCTTATATTTTAGGGTTGAGGGGGGAGGGCTACATAAAAATGACGTAATATAAAGATGACATAAATATGAGCAAATAGGTGCGTGTGGAAGAACACCAAATACAACTACAGATCGGTTTGAAAATGAAGCTTGATCTGTTACAGATTAGCTAACGATACTAACGGCATTTTCTATAGAAACCAAATTTCATGTTATATATCTGATATTCGATGGCAGAGAGCTAAACAGGCTTACATAATTTCGCTTGACAGTGCGTTTGAATGTCTATGATTTGGAACTCGTGCTTTAATAGTTCGTGCGAGTAAGTTTGTTGTGATACCCTGCATTTAGATCAGTGTATGTTTGCAAATGTCCGGCGTTGAGTATATGTTTCTTCAACTAACCATATATGGGACGAGGTCAATGCCTATAGCAGCTTGCCTTCGTAACCTACAAAAGCCTAAAACATATCAATAGGCACCGTTTTCAATGTGCTTGCATTTAATAGATTCCAGTAACGATAGGTAAATTATTACACGAGCCTCATATTACCTTATGCCGATGTAATTAAAATGGCAAGTTCAGCGTGTTCCTTAGAACCAGTTCTTGTTATCTATCTGTCTAACCTTTAAGCCTTTACTGGCGAGCCTAGGTATCCACGTGTGTATAAAAACCCATTCTAGAGCTGGACATAGCTGCTGTATACATGTGCACCTATAAGCCTGGACAATCCCTCTTATCGATCTGAAAAATGCTTGTTAGGCTGAATAATGTAATCTAGAGCTCTTGAAAAAACTCATTTATATTCGTACTACTCACCAGAGGAATAGTGACATCAGCAAGGGCAGCTTAGGCCGACCGAATCGGCAGGCCTACAAAATCATTTCGTATTCGAGGAATCGAATTCTTGAAGCTACAAATGGCGGGCAATTGAGAAAATTGTTGGTGATCAACTAAAAGCGATATGGCCTTGTATTTCAGTCGTGAATTTCTATCTAGCCGCTCGTGGCCAGCTACGTAGACGGGTTTACTTCCATCATAGGGAACTTCTCTGCGCAGTAACGTTATCGCTTTAGTAACATGATCCGTTATTTTATATGTTGCCATTTGATGCTTTTCTAAAGTTATAACCGTATTTGTCCCTGAAGATGAAAATGTGAATTATTTGCTTACAAATAGCTGAGTTCCCCACATATACAAGTATAGTTCGATTAAGGTCGTAAATGCCGGATTATCGATATAATAAATCGTAACGGCTTAAAATCTAGTTTTTTGTTACTTTTTTTTTTTTTTCCGGTACTTAATCATTCTCTTTATAGACCCTATCAATAGCGTACAGAAAGATACACACACAGAGAGCTTAGCTGTTTGTACATACGGCATACTAGTTTTGTTTTCTATCAAATCAGCGATGGCAGTTGTTCGTTATGGGCAGTTCATGTATAAGGTTACTGGAAGTTACACCGAAACCAATCTCCATTGAATACTGGTCGACGGGGAATAACAGTCTTTAGATGGAACTCATTTACGTGCCGTTTACGCTTTAAAAATTGTAGTCGATATCCGACGACGCAACGAAGATTTTTTTAGATACGCGTTTGCGGCATTCATCACTTTACCCTAACATAATCATGGATGAAAACTCTCAAGTTGACAACCTTTCCGTGTAGCGTGACGTTTTACTTCCGATTCCGCTATTCGGGACCGTATGCATCGTAGCTGATTTGTTTCAGCTCTCACTATTGTATTAATTTTTAGCTGGCTTTTTTAAATTTTATAATACCGTTACACTGAAAAATAGTTTAGACATTTTTTTTTACTTAGCGATTGACAGTACATTTAGTTCAGTGTTTAAACGGCCGTTCGCGAAACTTGAAACATCCATTAATGTATACTAGTGTACATTTGCTCGCTTTTCTCGCGCTAAACTCGCTTTTCGTATTAACTTCCTAGAGGCAAGGTTTCACTGAACGCCCTTCAAGCACCCTTACTAGACGAACGTAACGGTGTTACGTCTAAAAAACCGTCCGCCAACGCGTGCAAGTTTGATTAGGAAAAGAACAAACGGTTGAATTTTGCTGCTGTACAAGTCAACAGTTTTCAAAGCCTTATTCCGCCAAATGAGTAGAGCGTCTGATTGGCGCCCTAACGGCAACCTGAATCACGTCTCCGCTAGACAATGTAGTATTGAGAGGCTAGAAACGCTATGTCGGATGGCCGGATTTATAGCGCTTTCAGATGTCTCAGATCCAATCGTAGACCAAACGAAGCAGTACGTCGTTGCTTCAGACCAATGAGAGCTCCTACTCGTCATTTGCACTAAGCTGAACTCGACCAACATACCCTATCAATACTATAACCTCCACACCGGCTTGGTGCTCATTTAGGCGGAACTGATCTCATTGTGAGAATGCCAATTGAACTAGCTATAGTTTGCAGTAAAAAGAGATCGACAAGATATAGAATCGATGATCAACGATTGATGATGAATTGAAATAGAAGAAACTTTGGGGGTCGGAGGATCGTAGATGGCGCTGTACTGACCGAAACTGAACAATCTTCAAAATTAGGCAAATTGCAGAGGAAATGCTTTGGAGGGCGTCACAGAAAGCTGCAAGGATATTACGCCTCTTCAGGAATTAGATTTTTTAGCAAAATTTATTTACAAAACATTGTGATCATCGTGTTCCAGCAGCTAGAGATCTGTTTTCAGACTGGTGGATCACTGGTGTTTATTGTTTAACGTTTTTTTATGCGCTATATGCTCGTTTTATTGTGCGCTAAATTTTCACCGAATACATTTCACTGTATAGCAGATACGGTTATTATCTATCGTATTTAAGGGTAGCGCGCATGGTCAGTTCAATCTGTACATTTATTTAAGTAGTGGGAAATAAACTGAGAGAGAGCTTTATTACGAACACGTATTATTATAATAGTTTTACCGAGCCGTGCGCCCGAATGCAGTCTGTTGGTACAGGAAATACCAAACACTGTTTATATACGCTCATGGTACCTTTCGGTTCGAGATCGACTGCAACGAATCCTAGCTTAGCTAAAAGATTCCGACAGTTTTTTTTGTTTGTAAACTTCTTTTTTCACTACTTTTCGCTTTTTGTTGTTTACTCATAAGTAAATATCGGTCAAGAGCGCTTCTCGTGCTCTATCTACTGTACTGTAGCGGTCTTGGGTCGTAAATACGACCTCAACAAGGGACATTGCAGGTGAAAAAAATGCATGTTTGGCCCTTGTACTAGGCACCGTGTGATGAACAGCGTTGACAAACGAAGTGGGCATTGGTCGAAAAGATCGACCGCAGCCAAAAGATCGACGTTGTATCGAGCGTCACGCGACCAGAGTGACTGATTTTTGCGTAGAGTTAGTTGTCGGCGGTTATTAGAGAAGTGATGTCGTTACGTCAATCGAATACTGAAATGGTGGCTCCAGGGAAGACGACAAAGGCCAAGATCAAATCAAATCTTCGTTCAAAAAAAAAGGTTATACTTTGCGTTTGTGGGGACTGCAGTGCTTTGATTTATTGTGAAGTGTTTACAGCGAACTGGATAGTTGATCGGCACGCTTGTTCGGTCCAGATTTATTGAATCAACCAGGTTAATCGAGAGACCCCACGAACCATGGCAACTTACCCTGCTCGGTGACAACGTGATGTTAAAACAACGGCAAACATTGTTGAAGCTGCTCTCCTGAATTTCTCTCCTTAAAATTTGTGCTTCTTCTTTTTCCGTTTCGTGGTCTTAACTTGGACTCAGACTACCGATTCAAAGTGCCTTTGAAACAAGACGCGCTAGTTCCTCAAAAGACGATATACATGTAATAGAAAGGTAGAACAAAGTCACGAACAATGACATTATAACTCATTCTCACAAGGCTCAGAAACTTGTTATTTTCTAGTTAGTGGGAAAAATAGGGGATTCAACTTGCCCAACCACTTTATATATAGCTCCTTATTTAATATAGGCTACATATAACATAGTAGGTGAACCATAAAACACAGAAGCAGACCGGACCAACTAATACTACGGACCTAAGGACATGTTCAAGGAAGAAGAGAAGCAATCAAAGTTAATAGTAATTGTGATCGTGAAGTGACTTATTTAAGTTCAGAATGAAGTACATATAATGGTAAGTGCATTTTACCGAATAGAAAGCTACCACACCTTGTGAACAATGTTAGCTTGTCTCACAGTGCTCTAAAAGCTGCCTTCGCCGTACTATTAATAATAATGAGCTGAACCCTGATTCCTAGTAGCGTTTCGTTGACGATTATATCTATAGCTGACTTTTTGGCCTATTGTGAGCTATATCTGTGTCTGAATATATCGACAACGTTTTTATTATGTATGTAACATATATGAAGGTATGTCATTTTTTGTTTGCCATAGCTTAACATATATCTATGTATATGCTTGTTGTTTCTCCTTCCTGGGGAAGAACTCGGTGGCTGTTTGCTTTGCCAAGCAAACTGGACTAATTATCCTTGCTGTGGGAAAATTATACAAGTACCATGATAGCCAAACAGCAAACACACGGGGAGCTACAAGGGCAAGCCGTTCAAAAAATTCCTTCTTCCAGCCCTTGTACAAAAGCTTCACCCGTTGGCGGCCCGCCGCCAAAATATCACTCGTTATAGTTACGACGACGCCTCAGGCACCAATCGAAGAATTGTCTCGGACTTTCTCGTTGCTACTGCTGTACTCTAGTTTTCACTACTCTAATAACTTCATCGATACAAAAGTACGAATCATAACATTTGTTTTGAACGCAAACGTTAACAGATTTTTATAAAATGAAGTATTTAGGGCGCTAACTACGTTAAGCTTATTTTGACGTAACTAGAACGAATCGTAATTTGGATTAAAAATTTTTAATCAACACTTGCCACGTTTTTTTTCAACACGTTATTGACAGGACCTAAGCAAATATACATATGTACATATGTGGGGCGGAAAAAAAATTTCTACACCGCCGTATTTGGAGGAAAGCGGACTGGTAGCATAATAATAATGATTTCGACTTCAAGTGTATCATAATTTCTCTTGGCGACGATAGCACACTACTAGAAACGTTTGCATGGTCCAATATAGTGGTTTTCAGCTGATCCCCAGCTAGCTCCCCATTGTCCTGTATTGTTTCCCCGTTCTTTGTTATTCATCAATTTATGCCTACGAGGCATAAATTCACTAGATCTTGACAATAATTATCATGGTTACATAAATTTTTTGAAGGGATTCTATTGAATTTGCCTCTTTTCACCAGGCACAATTTGATCTTCTCCAATAGTCATGTAAAGCAACAAAATAACGATCTAACCAATGTTTGAGACGGCTGTCCTTCTATTTTTTTATTTGTTTTTTTTACGAATATTTTTTGTCTGTCTACAGTGCATGGTATTTGCCTTAAAGAAGCAATTCACATTGTTTCTCCTACAATTGTGTGCTCCGATTTTCTTAAAATTGGGTCTTTCAAGTTTGAGGCGCATTCCTTAAATTTTAATATTAAGGCCTCTGTTATTCTCAGTTGTTTATTCGTGTTCTGCGGACATGATCTTTCATACGTGAAAACTGGGTATCGAGTAGAAAACATACAACGACTCTGTGAAGTGTCATTGCTTTAAACCAGTTGTGAGTCATCTCTTAAGGTGATAATATACTTGGGATACATAACAACCGGGTAGTCGCAGGAAAAATAACCCACTTTTGGGTTAGTACGAATGATCTTTTCCAAAGAAACATTTATTTTTCCGTGAAAGCCTTTTCGCATAACTAGACTTAAAAGGATAACCTTTTGAGCAGATTCGCCATATTCCTACTGTAGGAAATTTGTAGCACAGTAACAGCTAAGCGACAAAGCTTTCTAAAGGAAAACTACCGCTCAAGATGCTGCCGTTACTGCTTTTTCGATTAAGGCGAAGGTCTCTTGCGTCCATCGTCTTAAAGATGGACGACAATAATTGAAAGCCTGGTACCTCGATCTGAGTTATGTGCAGTGTTTCGTTTTTACTGCGTGAGAATGCGGTCGTCTGGCTCCGACAGAGGGAAGTGATAGTTTACACCTTTAGTTGTAGAACAGAAACGACTGCGAATGCCGTTATGGTTTCATGATTTCGTTGTAACTTCATTATCTGTGCGGGCAGCCAGACACTGCCTAGTATTTTGCAGGAGTCTCTAAAACAAACGCCCCAATGAGTTACTCATTTTCACAACACTCGTATATAGCCTGAGTCTTTCTAGCGTGTAGTCCCTTTTTCCAAATCAATTGACATAAACCGATACAACTGTCATATAACGATTTGTGTGCATACAGATCACTGGTTGAAGCCTTGTGAAGTGGCATGTCCCCCTGTAACACAGACCGATGTACCATTTTTGCCGGCAAATACTGCAACCCTACAAACTATACCTCCGTTGAATAAGTAAGTTGTAACAGGACCGTCCAAAATAACCGTTCGACATTTGGATATGGAAATCAATATTCCATTATTTGCATAATAGTGGATATAACTGAGCTTGCAAGTTGATACTACCTGTAGCAGTGTACACGGAACTTGTACGAGGCGCCATAGAGTTGTATAGCGAAGTCTAGAACCGCAACGTCAAACAGGAGCGCGCCAACGCATAACCCTTCGAGCGCTCCATATTAACAGGTAAGTCATTTACCTGTTCGTAACAATGACGACTTGACTGGTAGGCATCGACTCAGCGGACCGTGTTCTTGTTCTCCCTTAACCTGCAGAGCTCTTTAATTAACAAGTTATATTTGGTCCAGTCAAATACGCACGAGGAATCGCAGTGGATACAGCGAAGGCCTTTGGCCGATGAAAATGTAATCCAGTTGTGAATGATTTTTTATATTTCAGTTTATGTGAAACGACCTTTCTGAAACTTTTACTAACCGTCGTCATACAAACAATGCAGTGAAACAAATCACTCAACGTGAATTTTACAGAATAATAGAAAGTAGGGTCATGTAGAAAGTAACGGACGTGCCTTATGCGGCAGGTCTATCATTTTTTTTTTTGTTCCTTTACCATTCTTCTATTCTAGGCCTACTATAGGCCAAAAAGGCAAGGAACGTAGTCATTAAGGTTTCTGGGACAAAAAACTGACGAGTTTAGCAATAAAGCGTTATAAAGAATATGGGGTGCCATCAAAGATAAAATTACGTTATAGACTAGGCGACCTGATCTTATTTATGATTTTTTCTATTAAAATTTACAACGACCTAAGGCAAAATAATTATCTCGTTTACCAAGAAAGGTTCTTGCAATCTTCGCAAAAGCAGACGCCAAACGAATACTAAATTAATATGATTATTTCCGGATAATCTGATATGTCGGTTTCAATAGGTCTAAGAGTGGTATGACATAGCAGTTTTCGACCTTTTCATTTGCGCATCGATACAAAGAATACCGGGCTAGCAAAATCTTGTCAGATTTTATTAAATTAGTGTTCTGTTGATGATTGATGAAGCTTGATAGCGGTAGACTGCACGAAGTCTGTGGCAAAAAAAGAATATTAATAGACACAGAATAAGGAGAAATTAGATTAGTTCTTATAGGGAACAATATTATAGAAGTTTTTTATTATCATAATAAAGATGGAAATCCAATCAAAGGCATACAGGACCCTAATAAGAATTTTTCTAGCTTTTGAACATACCGTAATCAATGGATTAGCTTCGTTTTGGAATAAAAAAGTTATTAAAAAATGATTCTAGCCAAAGAAAGTATTTTCTATTCAATCCTACATTGATTGCGACGAAAAAAGAATTAATGACATTAAGATCTTCACAGACAAGCGCGAGTTTGTCGCACTCATCTTATCTTCTTCTAACCTTTTGGCAAAGTAGGTCGACACACATCAACAAACAACTTTATTAAGAGTGAATGCCCAAAATCTACAAAACTAGAACCTAATCACATCAATTTTATCTTACATTGGTCATCTGACCGTATTAACGGTGTTCATGTAACGATAGCTTTTTCAATGGTTTTTTTTTCATAGAGTTTTTCCATCGCAAGCCCCTTTAACAACTTCACAGCCAGTTCTAGAAGAACAAACTTCTAAAGATATTTCAGATAGATAAGATAAGACTTCTAAAGACAGTCATGACCAACTAAGTCACATATTTATCTGCTCTAATATTTGTTACCGAAGAATCAAGTCAAAACTTGATCCTGCTTAGGTTATTACTTTTGAAAAAGATAAAACCTTTTGCCCATAGCCATGCCAGCTAAGCCAAGTTCAATGCTATTCTGTTAAATCTGCTTTGCCCCTGAACGTGCGGCGGCGGTAAAATAGCACTTGACGGCCTTGAGGAAAACCTTTAGAAGAGGTTAATGCCAAATAATAAATGCCATAAGCAAATGAATTAATTAAAATAAGCTGCTAAATACAAACTGATACTTACCACGTGAAGATACTATTATATATCTTAAGTGCAAAAATAGTTGTGATAAAGGAGGACCTTTTTGTCACGTCAAATTTTATAGATAACGTTCTATACCATGTCTTAACTGTTATCGAGAAGAGGTGTATCATTTTATTATTGTTATTTCCTGTATTCTGCTGAATACGGATAAAATGTTGACTGGTAACTTTTAAGTTGCATACTTCTTTTATCGTACCTGCTCAAGGAACGACCTTAGCACTGGTTTTTATACTCAGTTGAGCGGCTTACATGAATAAAACTAGGTCGTGTAACTAAGCAACCTTTACGAGTTAGGCCAAGCGTATTTGGATGTGCAATATAAGGACCGTCTTCTAGGACATTAGGGAAACCAAAATATTGTCAAGCTATTCGAAAACAAGCAACGCTAGTGAAAGTCTCATTTTTTACCACTCGCGAAGCATTCGGGCAAAAATCATTGTATTAATCAACGACAGGAAATGCGCTCGTGTAAAACGTTCAAATCAAGATAAGTAACATTTCTGTTACTAAACAAAGTCCTCTAATAAAGGCAAACAACAAGTGCGTGCTGAGTTTCAGAATGTGGCCACGAACGAATAGGTCGGAGGGTAATTATTTTTTTTATAAGTTTGGATCACAAACGGCTAAATTTATGATTGCACTAGAGAAGTCAGGCCTATTTTCTCTCTTTCTGCCTACAGCCCATTGGACCTTCTATGATCCAACACCACCCAAACTCATAAATAGTTGAAAGAACTAAATGCAAACTATCCGAAAAAACGGCAAGTGGCATACGAATCAAAAGAAGAATCAGGGAAACATTGAAGCTAGGTTTGCCTTCGCTTTGACTGATTCTTATAAAATAACAACTATGAAGTAACCTCTAGAAAATAAACAGGCTTTATGAAGATTTTTATCAAAGCTGAAGAAAGAAACGCTAGAACAAAAAAACTTACCCAAACTGCTAGAATTTGTTTCGCCGAGATTATTAACCATTAATTCATAGTGCCTTTCCTATACCTCACTACGAATCTAGGCGGATCTTCCTTTAATAGTACTATGGATTTCCGTGTACTGAACACAACAGCGTTGTCAAGGTGAGGTTTTGCATTGTCGTATTTTGGTCTGAAAGGATGCTGTCTTTTTTGTACCCCTGCGAAGAGATGCCGACCTGAGCGCGTCCTCTTCATGGCGAGGGATAACGAAGGTAAGTTACACTCCAGCTTGCTGACCAAATGACTAAACAGCTACCCGAAAAGCGTACATGATATCTTCACGAAGAAATATTTTTAGGAAAAAACGTTTTACAGAAACGGTGTACTGGATGGATAACACTAAGAACGCAGTGGCCATTTTGCGCAGTTCGCTCTACACGGTGTTCGTGGACTTCAACACAGCCTTTGATTTGACGCTCCGGAACAGGATTATCCTCACGCTGGCCAAAATTCGTGTCTCTATGAATGTGCTCAGTCTTTTTGTGTCTGCCGTTTATCCAATCGACCTAGCTCAAAATACAATTTGCGTCCACTCTTAGTTTTCATCTTATCAAGGAGCTTCTCTGATCAAATAAAAGGGCCGATGGTTTTCGAATCGAACAGGTTCCAAAAGCAGCAAGCTCTAGCCCTGCTTCACGGAGCAGGACAACGGCCACTCACATTTTGTATATCGTTTGTCCCTAGGAACCGCTTCACCTCGAAATAGGTCAGATCGCAACATATGGTATACGAGTGACTTGGTAAGACCTTACTATGGAGGACCTCAAACAGTTAAATAGCATCAAAGTCTTTTTCCTCACAAAAATATTGAGATTAGATATAGTGACTCGATAACGTTTCACGTATATCCTAGCCGACCCGCCACTCTTGTCCAAGGATCTACGTCACCGCTCTGAACTCCTAGCGGTCGAACTTGTCAAACGACCATTAGAAAGTGGGAGCAAAAATTCGTGGAGATAGGTGAAGATTTCTTTGGTTCGGGTCCGATGAGGGACAACGAGTGGCAAGGGACGAACTGGCTAAACAGACATGTCATCTCTTACTTTGTCGCACATTGATTCCATCATAGACTCTGCAGCAAACCAGGCTTCCATAAGCCTGGTGATGCGTCCAGGCGACCCAGATGCGAGAGAAATCGCGATATATATATATATATTACAGTTGATTTGCTTTTTGGTAACCAGCTCGACGACATCTGGCAAATCTCTCAAATTAGTAGTCAAGACTCGTATAACCCATATGACGCAAATCGTTTTAATCGTTTCCACATAACCCTTCTAACATTGCGATATGGTGTTGTTGACCTGCATCTATTCATTTTTTACAAAGTTTTTGACTACTACCAGCAAATGCACTTTGCCGGTAAACTTATTCACTAAGTTTAAAGTGTGATTGAGAAGGGAGAATTTATCTAAAAGCGTCCCTTTAGTAGCCGCCATTGTCTGATTTAGAAACATGTCGAACATGCTGAACTAAGTCGGCATGCTGTCCGCGCCCGAACGACTAGATACGTGTCACTAGGGTGTGGCGACCCACTGATAATTGGCCAATATTTTAATTTCATTTTTCATTCAAAACTAATTGAATTCCACTAATAAATGTATTGAATTAATGATTTTTGTTTAATACAAGATGCTATGAACTGCAATCAGGTTTTCTCGTTGGAACGAGAGCGAAACGGAAGTATAGTGCGTAAGGCTGGGGCTGGACATATTTATCAGATACAGTTTGAGGTATATAATGTACAAACACCGCTGTAAGAAGGTGGAGTGCGAAAATTGCACGCCTTATTTACAGATGTCCCTTCCTGTAAGCAGACGACACAAAAGTTTACTTTAGCACAGTATTAAATAAATATTAATAAGTATTTAGTACAGTCTGACAGTGATGATCGCCACCACGGTAGAGGCAAACATTGTGACAAGTGATTCTAGCATACCTTCATTTAATACTACTAGGGGATATGTTCAGAAATCGATATCGATAGAAATCGAGTCCTATAGCACAACATCTGGATTGTACGACGAACGCATTACCCCTTTAATTTCTCTCGATTTTTGCCAAATGGCTAAATTTGCTTTTGATCTGGCATTGACATAGCATGAAGCGGACGCCCCTTATGTTTAATGGTTACAGCTGATTTTTTTAACGACTTATCGTTAACTGTTGACAGTAGAGGCCTGAATAAACTGTTTCGCTAGGTGACTGCGGCCTATAATACACAATGTTTTTCTAGGCTTAACAGCATAGCACTACCTTCTTTGGCATCAGATCAGGCGGTGCTCCCGAAATATAGAACATATATGTAATAGCTCGATTTCGTCACGTTTCTACAGAGCTTTGCAGATGAAAATACGATTAAGTGAACCCTTTGTCGTAAGTAAATCGTGTGGCAGTTTTTTAGTCGCTAAGTTAGTTTAGATAGTCTAGTGCTGGCTGACGCTTAGTCTGGTGACGTCATGGCCATCCACGTGCCAATCTTGGTCAGCTTTTACTGTAGCTTTATAAACTTTTTTAATTATACGAAAATCATCTTTCACAGGTGGAGAGCGACAGAGCCAGTCGCCGGCTGTTTCTTACAATCACTTATCTTGAGCGTATATGGTACACGTTGTTTTTTGTAAACCCGGACAACATTTGCGTCTTTATCATAATAATAAAATGGTAAAATATTTTTTTTGCGGCAATTTCACTTATATCGAGGGGAGGGCTTTTTGTCAAGTCTAGATAAAAACATTTTAACGAATTTTTCACGTCTACTGCTGTTAAATACTAGCCTTAAAAAGACGCTAGCGCCGATCTGATTCAACTCACATTAGCTGAGATATGTGCCTTTGAAGCAATCCAGCTAAATCGTAAATACTTTTTCGACAACCCGGATATAGCTTATGTTTATTCTGTCTCGACAACAGAACGGATTCATGGTAAGAAGGAAACTAGGAAACATGGTAAGGAAGAACTAAGGAAAACATTTTTCTAGATAATGATCAATATGTTTGACACCTCAAGACGTTCTAGGATGAAGGCGCTGTCATGCCGATCAATTGGAAATGTCTCAACAAAGGAATTTTGAATTTCGCGCGTTCTAACGAAGATACAGAACACACGGAAATCTCGTAAGGTAAAAAAGCAGACATGATATTGCACCGCACCTACGTCGAACAAAAAATGTTTTCTATATAAATTTTCTTGGCGCTGAGGCATCAATTGGGTCCAGTATAAAGCATGAATCAATTCCGGAAAGCGAGATATTCAGGGAAAGAAGACTTTTGTACGTGTTCTACAAAGGACAAAAATAGTACTTTGATATGAGTCTCCACCATTTGCTTCCTTCCATATATCCGGAAAAATCCCTCGTCGTAGTATGTCGTTCGCCAGCTTTTGAAAGATCATCGGCCACCTTTTGATTAGCATCCTGAACACCTCTGGTGGAACGCCGTCCGGGCCAGGTGCTTTTCCTGTCGCTATTTTATTTCTTGCTTCTGTGATCTCTTCGCGTGTCACTCCTGGAATGTCTCCTTCGTCGGCCTCGAACGTTGTGTCACCCCTCCAGGGCTGCGTTGGGAACAGGCTTCTTACCGCTTTCACCACTATATCTGGGGGAAGCGATGGCGTTTTTGTCTTTATTCATTATCATCTGATAAGGAAGTCCGAATACGTCTCGATCGACTGTCTCGATGAGTTTCTGCCAGCATCTTTCCTTGCTACGTCCTATGCCTTATCTTAGGTTATTTCGGGCGTCCTGGTACTCATGGAGCTATTGTAACGCTCTCTGCTCTGTTTCCGATTGTAGGTTATTCGTGCACCCCCGCCAGCATCTTGTTCTTGTGTAGGTGCATCTTTTGCTCACACATATTCTCCTGAGCTCTCTCTGCGATTTCCTTGTTCCACCAGTGTTTTGGGCGGTGATAGTGTCGCCTGCTGGATGGTTGCGGGTCGGCTTTTGTGCATGCTGAATTGCTGCGCTTCTATCTGTATTCCTCTACTTCCCGTTTCGTGTCGCATAATTTGTTCGCACCTTCTGTCTATCTCTCTTTGCAGAGTGGTGTCGTTTAACTTCCTTGCTTGCCATCTTCGTGTCTCTCTCCGTATGTCTTCTGATGGGTTTTTCTTTGTTTTTCTTTTGATTTTCACGAAACGGTTCCACATGGCAACGAACTAAACGTAGCAGTTACATTGAAAATGAACCTTTAGTCGAAAAAAGGTCGTTAAATTATTTTACTGTATCGTGATTACGTCGTTTTAAGGCCTTTCGTCCTTCTTCTTCTTACTTGCGCTTTGTTTGCCAGACTTAAGCCTTTCAGGTTTCCATTTACTTCGATCAACCTAAAATCTGTTGGTCGGCAAATACAAACGTTGAACAAGACAAATAATCCATATCCGATTATTTTGACTCAAAAAGGCAATAACTCTACGGTCGTAGAGAAATCCGCGAGCTGCCTGATATAAATGATAACCGTAGACCATTATTGCTATTATTACAGTGATTGTGATCCTAGCACAGTTTCAGAAAGAATAGATCTGAATGTCTTCATTAAATATATACATATATATATACAAAATATCTAATCAGGATTACGTTTAAACATAAAATTTCTTTATATATATATATACTATATACCGGTGCGTATGTGTGCAATACAAAGAAATTTTATGTTTAAACGTAATCCTGATTAGATATTTTTCAAGGATCAAAGTACGTTTTTAGATAGTTGGATTCTGATAAAGTTTCCGTACATCATGTATTTAGGAATTAAATTAGTTTCTACAAAGCGCGCATGTTCTAGGCCACTTCAGTTCATGTTAGAAAAGATGCTTCATTGATATATGGTTGAAACGAGCTTTTCCTCAAGCGAAAATCTGACATATAGCACACAGAGGTGGCCTATGAACGCCGTATATGCCATGACGTGATGGCTTCTGATTGCTAAAAGGACACGTGCTAGATTTCGTAAACAAGCTATCTATATATAGGAAATTCTATCAGAAATATGCCGATCCTTTAAATTGGACAATCAGAATGCGTACCCAACCCTAACAAAATTGTCTCTGATATGAACTAGTTCTATTTCTAGGGGACACATTAACATTAATATTATCTAGTAATTAAACAACAATAGTCGCACGTAAAAAGTATAAGCTTTACAAACGTTCGGGTAGTGCGAGTCATTGGTTATTATTTCGCCAAACGAGGTGGACACTCTGTGGGTTTTGCTCTTCACTTCCAAGAGATGTTCTAATTAACACGTTCAGTATAAAAGGTTACATCATTATTATTGCGAACTTCAGAAATATTCGCTGTTACACCGAAAGCCACTTCGAAAAAAAACAGATTTTTAGCAGCAATAGATTTACTTCGAAAATAAAATATCATCCTATTTAGCAATTGGTTCTGATTTTACTACGAACCTCCGGATAAATTAAATATCTATTTCGTAAATGGTCAAAGCTGGATCCTCCCATTCATAAATTACATGATTTAAATTCCCTTGTTCAAAATGTAAACCCAAGCTAAATGATCCTGCTATTTTACGTAACATGATGTAAGTGAAAGGTAATGTAACCCTGCACGTTACTTGGTACAGTTGTTAGGCATAACTCATACATCGACATGGTCAAAAAGTAATGGCCAGGTTAGAGTTGAAGGGAAACGCGAGCGAATATTGTAAAAAGGGAATACTTGATGGTCGGCCCACGGAGGCTCACTTGAGCCGGATTCATTAGTGGGGTCCGAAGCGGTGAGCAAGGGAGGATTTCCATGAGTTGACTCCACAAGGCGGCCAAAACAGAAATCAGTCAGTGCCATTCAACACCATCAAACGCAAGTTGGCCTTTACAGCTAGCTAGCTAGCTCAGCAACAACTCGTCACCACGACCTCACTGGGGGCTTGACCTCGTCAGGGCCCCAATGGGCTAGTTGAGAGTGAGCATTTCCGCTGCTGCCATTGGCATCGAAAATTCATTATCCAAAATGAAGACCGCTTATATCCTAGTAAATCGGTAATAAATCACATCGGAACTGCAATTCACCTATACTTTGTATAGAGTGTTATTGCCGCGGACATGTCAACTGGGTATTTTAATTGGCATTTAGTGGGTATGTTATTTTAATGCTCCCGAGCGCGTTTGCCTTGTTGCTATATCCAGTGCCATACTGCTGTTATATTGTCACTATTCAGCCTCTGTACAAAGAACAATAATCTCTTTTTTAACCACAACAGCATACAACATTATAGCGGACTGTCATCTTTCAACGGGGCGTAATTTAGCAACACAAACGCAGAAGTCCTGGCTAAATAAAGTACCTGGAAATGCACAAGCGTTTAGTTAGCTGTAGTAGAGAGCAACAATGCGTAAGGCGAGCGGGACACATTGGACCAAAAATAGTTTCTCTACTCTGCTTTTCAGCTTAGGCCAGTCAAATCGATTCGTCTAAAGTAAGCGAACATCCAAAGGGAGTCGTTGTTTGGCTTGTGCTACTGGAAAAGGCCCAGAGACAGATGATCAGATAGCGTCAGAGCGACGCTTAGACAGTAGCTTCTAGCCAATAAGAGCTCGCAGCGTTAGCTAACTGTGTCCGGCTATATAAAGGCCACATGTACGTATACATATATAGAAAAAAAAGGAAGCAGAACAAATTTCTTCCAGGTCGCTAACGCTATTCGGTCCCTCGGCGGAGCTATCGCACTCTGACTATTTTAAATGAATAAAAACTGTTGGACGTCGCTAACAAAGGAGATTTTTGCTTAAATGTCTTCAGTTTACTTAACTCTCAAGGACGCACTTAGGTTACCTATCTATTTATTAAAAATAACATGCAAATTGTACGATAGGCGATAGGCGTTGTAACCTTAACAAAAAAAAATATTTGCAACAACTCCAATTGATTTGGCAGGCCATATACAGATCGAAGGCCATTTTGTCCAACCAAAATTCGTAACGTATCGTTACGAAAACCATTGGATAACGCAAATGTCGCCCTTATAACTTAGGCCGTATGCTTTGCATATTAATGTAGCGTGATAAACGTACAAAGCACTAGATTAAATGAAATGTTTTCAATATATTTTTATAAACTTCTTTAAACTTAAACACGCATCTGACGTTCATATATATATGTAAAGGACGCAAATAGGGTGTCGATCGGTAAGAATGATAATAGACATAGTGCCTTCAATGTAATCAGCCGGTGTTTTTTCGAAAGTGTACGCCTTAACAATCGGCGTTACATGCACGTCCGAACTGGGACAATACCGTGAACGAAGTTGTGCTCACAATGAAAATGTCGCGCCGCAGCAAAGGATCGTTGGTTAATCTAAACTTGAGAACCCCTTAATGTGGGCATCGAGAGATGGCACAACCTCTAGTTGTTGTTGATTAAGCAGCTATTATATCTATATTCTCACAAAAGGCAATAGCTTGTCTTGTCAATATTCTACTTATTTACGTAATGGCTGCTGGCACGACGCTCTATGATCAATCTTTCTAATTAAGACAGTTCATCACTGTCTTCCAAAGGTACACAGTTGGTGTTAATGAACCTAACATAAAAACACCATTATTGACCTGTTATTGGTATCTTTAGCCCAAAAAGAGGAACGGGTTGCTTTTCTTTACGCCCGAATTAAAAATTAGACATTGGAAGTGGCTTGAAACCTTCATTCAAATTGACAATATGGGCCACGGTGAGACTTACAGCCAACTGACCAAGCTTGACAAACGCCAGACCTGAGCTCGCGGGCTTCAGTCATTGTTGGCAACAACTTCTTAACGTCCATTCCTCTCGGACAAAGTAAACTTGAAGAAAATCCAGCCTCGCTTTTCAAGCTTCGTTGTTTACCTGGTTTGTACCCCGCTCAGATAAATTGAGGCCTTTTTCTGATAGCACAATCAAAAGCCTGCAAGGCTAAACACAATGCAGCGTGCTTCTAGTCAAACATTATATTGTTCTTTATATAGTCACGTACATGTCGTCTACCGATTAGCTTTTTTGGCCAAAAGAATGGTTTAGAAGGAGTGTTCATAAATACTAGTTCATTCTTGTCGCTTGGCCCGGATCAGTAACTGCGTTGCTATGGGGTTGTCCGTTAGTGCAAGACAGGCGCCAAAAGAGATTCATGCGGCTGGACTTGACAAATCGTTCCGTAAGACGTCGTTGTTTTCCCCCGTTTTTTGGCGAAGTGGCTCTCAGCCTCTGCTTACAGGACAAGCTCAGGTCTGTGACAGGACCTACTGAACCGGTGGTTATATTAAATGAGGAAAAATAATCGTAAGTCATATCCTTTTCCTATCCGATATTAAGAACTGACTAAAGTATGCGAAGCAATTTCACAGCTGCTAGTTATTCTATAACTTTTTTATTTTTTTTTTCGTGGTAATACCAATGGGTGGACAATGTACAAAGGGCAATTATCATTAGACGCTACTATATTAATAACAGGATGTGATTAAAATTCTTTGCTTTTCGTAAGTAATGTCATATTGGAATCGTTAAAAAAAGAACAAAAATTGCCTAATCCTATAAGCGATCAAAAACCGAGACTGTTGAAACGGGTCGACAGAAAATCGTCAGTACACAGTAACATACAATCAGGCTTATTCAAAGACGGTCAAAGTGAAATTTAGAGGGAAACATAAACATACATAGTCGAAGGTGAACTTGACAACGAATGCCTAAATTATAAAAAAAAAAAAAAAAAAAAAACATTAAATCTAATGAGTGCTTTGTGAATTTGGCAGGCGCGTTATCAGAAGGCAACGGGTACATCAAATAATTACAGCGAACCCACTCTACGGTTAGGTAAGTTAAAAGGCTTGCGCAACTAGAAGATTTCGATTTCGCATAAACTTATTAATAATAAACACAAAAGAAATTTGCTATAGCAAATCCCTTCAATGTACCTTTCCAAACATACTTTCACTGAACATATATCATAGACAAACAAATAGTTAAAGGAGAAAAAAAAAACATTTAATTCCTTATGATTTTTAATCATTCTGTTTTTAAAGAAACATTCGCACGTTTCGCTAGCTAATGCTTGCCATATACCCAACTTATGTGCGCGTCCAAATGTACGTAGGTAGCAGGAATATTTACCGAGGCACTGGTAACGTTAGCAGTATTGCAAGGCTTGATCATTAGATAACAGTGAGAATAGCTTTCACATATGGTGGAAACTGTGACTTGTCCTACACTATTTATTTGAAAAATTTAAAACTATGTTTACTTCACTCTCTGGCACAAAGTCAGCACGCGGGAAATAACTATCACAGTGTTTCCTATGGCGACATGTCAAGGGAAAGAATATCTAAAAAAGCTTCTCATTTATAGAATCCTGTGCGCCAGCAATGTCTAACTTATAAATTTGATGGATGACTTTGTGGTTCGCGAATTGAACTTGCTTTAAGTTTATCACTATCAATGTTCTCAGTATTGAACTAGAAGTTATATACTAAGAACAATCGGTAGTCGTTTTGGTGTTTATTATAGAGGTGATTTCTATAACTTGTTTTACAGTATAGATAAGCATATAGTCTATATGCCACCTGTACTGCTTAAACATTAACAATTTTTTTCATAATAATGTATGCAAACGTTTTAAAGGTATAAACAGTTATTGGTCAGTTTTTGTTATATGTCGGACCAAGCTCGATCTTTGCGATTTAGTCGATTTTCGTTGCCGAAGAAAATAAGTTACTTATTACGCTTACTATTATCGTCGTGACGTGAACTTTCCGTTTTTGTTGCGGGAAACAAATGTTCATGCTGGCTGCCAGTCAGTAATTGCTGAGGCTCTTCTTTTTCAAGACGACATATGAAAAAAACGGGCATGAGCTTACCTGATGATTTCGGACAAAGGAGGAGCCTGAATTTTACACCAAACGAGCGGGGAAGCCAGAGAGAAGGAATCGGAAGTGGAACGTGACAACTGGCCCTGTAATCTTTCCGAGCCAACATAGTTACAGTCACGATGTATGTAAATATATATGTAGTGACGATGCACTAGTATCGGCACTTTGTCAGTGGACTACTTATCGGCAAACTGAGAAAGAGATTCATAGCTAAGCACGATTTTGAGAGATTTTTTTACGCGAACGTTCATTAGATTAATTGGCATCAATATTTAGGTTTTATATTACCACTGTGGGCCAGAATGACAAAAAAAATGGACAAAGCTCTATAAAGTTTCCTTTTAATTTTCATAGGCATGCAATGAGCTACTCCACTCCGGACCAGAATCTTACCATGAGCACTATGCCTTTGTAAATGATTATGCTATGCAATCCCGGTCACTTTTATGGACTACTCATGTAAATGATCAACGCTATCCAGCACAGACGATCGATTAGGCTAGGGGTAAATATTCGAAGCAAATACCTTATGGCTAGAGACGTATAGAAAATAATTGTAGAAGATGATAGGATGCACACATAACAAAAACAGTGATCCCACCACCCGCTGCTACAACTCGAACTAGTCCGATGGGCGCCGCGAGAATTACATCTAAGGAGGCGCACTGCAATAAGTGAGGCAGGATGTAAACGTTCCGCTAGACGGTACTCGTCAGGCTTGCATTCCCAGCCTTGGTCAGACGAAAATAGATATATAAAAACAAAAAAACCCGGTAGATGCTGCCGTTACAGATATCAATGTATTTGGGTTAATTTTCCCTAAATGAATGGCCTGTTTTGTTTGTATAAAGATTTGGATGGATGTTGATGTACTAGTGTAGAAGTTCCCTAACCATGAAAAAATGATTTTGCCGCTTACTTGAGGAAAAATGCGCATGGGTTTAGAGGGAACTTATTGTGATTCACGAGAAAGACTACAACATCAAACGTATGAAGGAAACTTTACTTTTTACATCACACACACACACACACAATAGAGTTCAGCATTTTTTCGGTTTCTGGGAGTTTTTAGGAGTTCGAAGTTTCGAGGAGTTTGGCCCGGAGACGGCTGCCACTGTTGTTCTGAATATAAGCCAATAGTAAATAGATACATGACAGCCGATGTTAAGAACACGGCATAGACAAAAACACGAATCGAAAGTCATGATCAATATCTTCATTCAGGTTCTTATAAATGAAGCTTGCTTCGGTGCTATAATGTAATAAATAGCCAATTCAGACGAATCGGCAATGTTAGATTTATTTACACTGGACAATTTATTGCGTGTCGCATAAGCCAACGTCCAGTTGTTATGTTAAGAAAATATGCCTTAATAACGTAGATTCCGCTTTCCCCTCCATTCCACTATTTCATCAGTCGAATTTCAATAATAACATTGGTTAAAATGCAAAGTGTTTCGTTCAGGCTCTTCGCTTTACTGGTTGAAACAATAGGGCTGGCCATGCACTGCAATGTTAGTAAGCACATATTGTTAACGAAAACATATAAAGCTCGGTGGGTTAGATGTTGAAACATTTCTATATCGGTACGGCTGGTGTATGCAATCGTTTTTTCGTTGTGACATTTTAATTTTGTTTGTAAACAAAGAGGCATATTCTTTTCGATCTCTAGCGATGCTGTGTGAAAGATTGATCTGGACGAAGTTGAACTAAAAAAAGAATACCAGACAATGTTTGATTAGTGCAATTAGTAGTAGTTTTATAAACAATGTCTCATAATGATGACCTAAGCTTTACCGATTCTGACTAGCATATCTGCAAGGCAGAACGTCGACGGGTACGAGGAATAACCATCAAAATATATATGGTAAGGTTGAAATTATGTATAGTTAACAAGACATTAATTATAATATAGCCTACTCAGTTAGTTACCATTATGGTCGTTGCAATCTTATCTGAATGACTTTGCTAATTAATAAAAGGAGTGATTAGCGCTAAAATGTACGTTGGTTCGAAACAGAAACGAGTTGTCGAGGCAACGCAAGTGGCTGAGCTAACCACGTATCAGGTCCTTTCCGAGCTCCATGGCTTAGAATTTCAGGATTATATATGAAATTAGGACGTAGAGGTAGAAGAAGCCTTGCCGAATGTCAGCCACAGTGTACTGCGACAATAAGGCATTTCCTCTATGATATAAGAAAAATTGAATTTTACCGCATTTATTTTTATTTAACTAGATTATCCACGCAGGCTTCGTTCTGCAGCAGTCGGTATTTGTTTGGACCCTTCTTGCTGGGGTGTACTGTGAAATATTTATTAACTTAGTTTGTTTTCGCGAATGTAAAATAGGGCCCTTTGCGGAGTGAAACTAATAGTCTTACCTAGTAGAAAGTACCTTTTTATGTAATTAGAATTGTATATCTGTCGTCAGCAATACGAAAAGCAATCTGCGTTTGTTTAAGCATATGCAAGCTTCTATGAGTAACCCCGACAAAATTGCGCAATTCTCAGCTGCGATATCTATGCAACAGTAAACGCTCCTTTGTCTAAACCCATAAACGTCTCTACCTACTTTGCAGAGTCTAGCAAGGATTCTGATGCTGTTTGGTCAAATACTGTGGAGCCTTCCCCTTCCTCCGGGACTTTTGTCTACCCACCTTGGGCATCTGTGAATTGATTGAGAACAGCTAAGCGTTTATCTGTTTACGAGGTAAAAAAAAACTATGGCCTTTGGAAAAGGAGACGGTCGTAATGATATAAACGTTTCGTCAAGCAAGAAGACTACAAAACAGAAGCAAATGAGAAGAAGACATCATCGAACGTGCTCGTTTGCCTGCTGAAACTCGTTTCATGGACAGCGCTACTATCATTCCACGAACAGTACTATCATGCAGTACGAAAGCTTTTATTAAGGCCTAAAAGTGTCGAAATAATCTAATGCTTATTGCAAAATATAATTACCCTAACCCAATTCTCCGATCTCTCTTGCGCTCACCGTAAAAGGCTTTGTTACTTGCGAAATATGCAAATAACGGCGAGTCAGATAGATCAGTATACAATTTCTCACTAACTCTAATTAATCCACAGCACTACAAAACCGTATTTGATCGGAGATCTCCTGTGAGAGTCATACCAAGAACGTACCCGTTCTGGATTCTCTGCTTCTTCTTTAGCTACGATTCTCTATAGTTTTTACTGAAATCATTATCCTAATTGCTAAGTATGATCCCGTACAGATTGTCCTAGCTTTGCTCTGGCTTCTATAATCATCAGTAGTTAGAATTGTGATAGATTGGTTCTGCTGCTATTCCCCATTAAACGCTTCATTCGATAACCAGAAAGTTTCACAGACATAAATGTATTTAAACAATACTTGAAACAAACGATGGGTACATATATAAGCAACGTTTTATGCTCGACGTCCTATTCTGTCCTGACCCCGTAGCTGTACCTGGTCCAAACAAAGTTGCATAGCTGCTGGCTTCACAAACCAAAAGGCCCTGGGAACATATTCGTACCTGACACAAATATTTTACCTCCACGTATAATTATATAAACAAGCCCTGCCTGCTTGTGCGAGAAGCAGGTGGTCCCTTGATTGTATCAATGTGTGACACCATTATATCTGGTAATTTTAAAAAACATAGCAATCTATGCGTACTCGTCGCCGCGTGGATGCCTTTTTACCATCAAATAGTATATTAGCGTTACCAGCTTTATTATACAATTTATGCGGACGCAGGCTGTCTGACAGTTCGCAATAATAGACTGCAATAAGTAGAATTTCTTTGCGTTGGGATAACATCAAAAAATTAAAAATTTCACAGGCCAAATTTCGTTTCTTCCACTCCGATTTTCCTCGTCATTCGAGAAATAATTTGTTCGATTTGTATGGGTCGGTGTCCAGTTGTACCTGATTGAGTGCCTAATAAGCTAAATCTACATACAAATGGCCGCTACGACCATGCATCGTAAGGGCGACAATACGACCTATCATTGAATCAGACGCTTGTAAAAACCTGCCTAAACAATTACCGCTTCTAATAGAGTTGATAGGATACCAACAACAGTGGTGGCGTCGAATGCTTACTACAGCACGAAAAACCAGTTCTATGACTATACTCGAAAAAAAAAAAAATTTTGATCTCAACGTATATAGTAATAAACGTAATAGATACGGCCGCTCAATAAAACTCCATATTAATAGGCATGTTAGAATTTTTTCTCACATTATTTATTAGGTGTTAAGGACGCAAACTGTAGGCCCTTGTGTTATTAATTAGATTTGTAGGTATATATATACGGAGTTGCTGTTTCGAACCTGCCGAAGATCACAAAGCAAGACATATTGGATGATTTGTTGGGTTTTTTTTTCATAAAGATAACGTCTACTTTATTATAGGTGGTTATGTTTATAGACATAAAAATACAACACTCAATGTACGCTGATGAATTACGTGCACGTTTAAAATGTAGAGGCAGCTAGCGTAGGTAATTTTACGATATTTTTTTACTTTCTCCTACTTATAATTAATGCATTGTTTTCGATTTTAATTTTGAATTTTCTGTTCAGGAAGTGCACACGGCCAGATACAAAGAACCGCTCAACTATTGCCACAAAAAACGAAGCCACGCGTACTAAGGTACACAAGTCACCTAAAATCTAACGCATGCATATAGAG
>NW_019214031.1:148939-194341 GCF_002532875.2 Varroa jacobsoni
TATTTGATAACTCATACAGATAGTAAAAAAAAAAAGAATCGTTTACTTTTAGTTTTCCATAGTTAAAAATTGAGCCTATTATGTTAGTCGTACTGGCTTTTAAGACGATCTTCAGTTAGGTTCGACCTGATCATGATCTTATTTCCTAGGTGCCGTACAAGGCCTCCTTTGGGGACAACTGAACCCGTTCGACACAAAGAGAAGGGCTTAACAGAAGGTTGTTTGATGAAAGGATCTGCCGATATCTGAATTTCTCGATTTTGTTATATTAGGACTGGATCTGGTTAAACCGGCTTATGTGGCACCTTTCACAGTCTTCGTACGACTCTTACATACATGTAGTACTAGGTAAAAAATTGCTGCAAACGAATCGCCAATAGAAATATCACAGAAAATCTTGATTGCCTATTCGCCATAGGCCTTTTGGTTAGCGAACGATAAACGATGCTATCTAATAAAATATTGTTAAAAAGGTCAATATCCAATCATTTGTAGTATATTTGAAATGCGCATTAAGGGTTTTTGTTTGTTTAGGTATCGACAGAGGTAACGATTGTCGAGGGGTAAGAATCATAGTGGATTCTGACGAAATCACTGAACAATATTTGAAGCTACAGTAGAAAATTGAGAGAGCTATTGTTGATAGCACGTGTAAAACATTTACAGCATAGCGCGAAGACCTGCACGAGGTGTACAATTATATCGTAAACACTTTCTACTAATTTCTACCGTACACAGTACGACGAATCCTTTTTCAAATTAGTTATACGCACAAAAACATCTGGCCTCATATTTAGATAACTTCAATGTACGCTAGTTGATCGTATAAACGTACGGTGAAACGGCTAGAACTTAGAACCTTGACTGAGTAGCGTGCGAGTGCAAATCTCGCAACAGTACCAAACAAACGTTGAGACTTCTTCCGTTACCGGAAGGAAGTACAGAATCCATGTAATTTCTTAATTAACGATATTATCCCTAAAAAGTACAATAGAATAGCCTATTCCTGTTAATCAGGATTAGATTCACGGGACCCTCAGGAGAGCACATCTTTTGCAGCTGTTTTCACGATGTGTGCTATTGGTTATTGAGCCTTAGCACATACTACGTTGTTTTGATTATTTCGATTACGCCTGGTCCTGAGCCTAATAGACACAACGAATCAATGCCAATTACTCTAGAAGCCTACAAACATAGCAGGTCTACGATCAGGATATAATTCCATTGTTGCGTCTGCAGCATTCGAAACCATAGGCTTAATACCGAAGGCCACTAAGATATTGGCATCGCTGAAATGGATCGATGCAAGCAGGGATTAAAATGAGTTTGATTTCTGCTTTCTCTATTCCTAATACTTTAAACGTAATTATTTTATACAATGTAGCGTTATGCCAACGTGGAATAACGCTATGTCCCTCCACCATCAAACGGACGATAGGACCGTTTCATAGTTGGTACGAAATGCTCATTTCCTACATCAGCCACATTTGGCAATATATCGATCTCCTACATAAATCATGGTCTCAGAAAAAGCCACTTATACGACATCTCATAGTATTTACGAGAATTACCGAGTTCACTAGCTATTGGATCGCGCAGACCACTTATTCAGACTCGGGAGCTAGCATTCAGCAATGCCCGATGCTTCCTTCCACAACACAACAGATACAGAACAACAGGTCTAAACCAACATAGCTGTCGATACTGGTTGACCAGAAGCGCAATACGAAAACTTGGAAACTTCTTTTTGTCACCCTTGAACATTGTAGCACGGTCAATTCGTACCCATTTTATAATATATGCTAAAGTGTCTGTGACGGGAATACGAATCCCCTAGGGGTCACTTCCAGCGTAACATCAAAATGGTTGTGGCAAAATGCGGCAGAGTCCAGGTTCCGCGAATTATAATTAGTTCTCTATTTACTTCATAAAAATTGAGCTGAGTTTATAAAAAAATATCACCTTCAAAATAGGGTCAGGTATGATGCAAATTAAAAGCTGACAGGACATAATGAATGCATTAGAATTTATGATTTTCTAATTCTATTAACAGCTGAAAAAATTGTTGATAACAAATAATCTTATGCAGATAAACTTCGAATTCTGTCACAGTTATATTTTAAGGCGGATAGTGAACAACGGTAAGTAAGGCACCTAAAACTAAAATTAGCCCTTATACATCGTAAAGAAAAGTAAAGCGTCTCTGATAGCCTCAGCATTGGCTGAGCACAGTTAACTTGTAAGGCATGTCTTGAATCTAGCATGGCGTGAAGTGTTTCGTACACATAATGACGGATGTACGTGCTATATTGATAAACATAAAAATGAAGTATGGAAGAAACCAGAAGGAGCCGAAAACAATTCAAATTATTAGATCATTCTTATGTAAATGCTGATACGTTCAACATGCTGATACTCGGAATAGCAGAACTCCAGATATGGTGTTCAAGTTTCATTGAAAAAGGAGAAAAGGACTGATCTAATTGATTTTCTTAAGATGCTTGACATTATAGTTGTTACCATCAACAAAAATCCACCATAATGCCTCTTAAGCTTATTCTCTCTGCCTTTCAATGCATACACCAGATGTACTATTCATATTACCCACGGAAACTGTTTGTTCCAAATCACTAGAAATACACTTACACACCCCAAAATCATAGGGGCAAAGACTAAGCTAAGCCAACATGAAACTGCTTTCTTGCTTGAGAAACTCATAATATGAGTTCCCACCGATATGAACAAGTCACGATTAGCCGCTCACCAATGTCTCGTTTGTTCGCTATTATAAATCATTGAATCAAGTGCAGCATGCAATAAAGTGCTCTGCTTATTTTTTCTTTATTCTTTGTACATGCAAAATATACCTTAGGTTGTCGTAATCGGTCTTTTTTGTATAGGTTCAGTAAAGAACAGACTGTCAAATATTGGTCTACTCATATGTCGGAATCAGAATGGCCTGCTCCGGTGCTTCGTTGGAATTTATTATGCAAAAGTGTACAACACCGACAAATACGTAGGCCAAACATGTCCTCTAATCCGTGATAACACGGGACGCTACGTCAAGGGGTGGGGGACAGTAGAGAGGGCTAGAGGAGTCGATACGCGGGTGAGGCCCTGCCTGACCCGGAAGTATTTGGATCTATGACCTGACCCTAAAGAGGCACCATGCAGAAGAACTGAGATCAAGGTATAGTGGGCTGGCATCTTTATGACCAAGTCGCACATTGCGACTACCACATTCTCATGGGGTCTGATGGTAAAAGGCTTTTTGGTAATCTATAGTGCAGGGGGTAATAACTTATAGTTCGGGATTCTATATATCTTGAATAACGCTGTATTTAGGAGCCTAACGTGTTTTTCTTTATTATTATAAAATCTTCTTTATTGACCCAGTGTGAGGACACATGCAGGGCGCGGTCCAAATGAGACCCTTTGCTTATTTTATGGCCACTTAGGATTCTTTTCGAAATTATCTAGCCATTATTTAACACGGTATGGCAATATTTGTGAACAGAAGCTTTATTATATAGGGAGCAGGCCATGTTCGTGCTGAGCTACAATATATGTATTGACGACTTGAGAGGTCAATAACCGCGGCACTGATAATCAACCAAGAAATGCCGTAGGGCAACCCGAACAAGGTAGCTATACATAACAAATAGGACGAAAATATTCGCCTCAGTTTTTTCAGGAAGCAAGCCTTTTTACTCGCCACTTATTACAGTCATATAAACTTATTGGATGTAAACGATATACGTAAAAGCAGTATTTGGTTAAATATAGATTTGAACTTCGAAGTTACCACAGCGATATCACTGAGGGCTTTTATCTACATTAGACTACTCTTGTAGAAAAAAGAAAAATTCGACATTCTTAAGTAATTACGAAATAATTAAATAAATTACTATCATGTGCATATGTTCTCCTCCGAGGGGCAAAGGTCGTCAAGGCTACTTTCCTTTCATCAAGATATCGTAAAAAGGGAGCTCGCAAATAAAGAAGGTGTACAAATATTTGAGAAGCTTAAGAAACAAATGTGATTCATTGAGATTAGTTGAGGAGCTTTACGGTTCGATTGTCTTCAGAAGGCCACACGTAGCTCCTGTCTGCTATCCCAATATATAGACCGCCTCGGCTAAAAGAGCTAGAATTGCGACCATAGCCCCGGTTGAAAGCAATTACCAAAATCTTCCATGCTGGTACATATGCACGTTTTTAGGAAAAAAAAAAGTTTTTAGGAAGTAGCCATGCTTAAACAGAAAGCTAAAATCGTTCCCGTTGACGTTCTGTATATTTTAAACGACGAATCGCATACTCCTATAGCTATTATAGTAAAAATCCCAAGTTTTTATATATACACAACCGTTAACAAGTGTCTAATCTAACAATGAAAATCTCTCGAGACTGTAGGTTAACTTAAATTTTCCAACCTTTAAGTAAAGTACGCTAAATAAACGATTGATCGATCGATCGATTTATTAGCTTAAATAGCCATACAAGCAGATCTATTTAAAACCGTGCTTACATATATATGAGGAGAAAATAGGTTCATCGGGCCTTCACTTGAATTAAAGTGGATCGTTGATTGCTTTCCACAAGGGCAAAGCAAACTTTGCCGAAACATACATAGCTTGTCGATGGTTTAAAGAATCAAGCGATCAGCGTAGTATTTTTCGAAAGGTGTCTCTTTTGTTTCATATGCCTAGAGTCAAGAGGTCAGGACCAAAACGAAGGCAGTAGATGACATATACCACTAGAACATAATATATCCTATTATTTCTAAAACATGTACATATCGTGATTGTCGCACGTTGGTAGGCACAAGACTAAATATTACATCGCATAAGGAAAATGATGAGCTAGATGTCATGATATGGGTCTGTTTATTTATTAGTCGACCTACGTTTGCAAGTCGGTGCAAAAAAACCTTTTGTTATCAAGCTATGTACCTTTATGGCGTCTTGACATAATGAAAATGCTCATTACTCTGTCGCCGTCAATGTATGCCCATGAATACTTAAGTCAATATACGTTAGTGTTATATAAAACGTGCTACAAGCAGAGGATTAATCGATCTATATACAGGAGATGATTTTGTGCTCCGAGCTTTCTCTGAAATTTTAGCAGTTTTGATAGACTCAAACTCCACCCTAGATTAACGTATAGAAGTCCTTTGAACAACGTACGGTTTTTTTTCGTTCGAATAAACAAATTAAAAATAATATAGCTCATAATGTCTCATTTCTGTAAGAGCGTCACACGTTAGTGGTTGAAAGGATAACAAGTTAGGTTCTTCTCAGTGGCAAGGTAAGACTTGGCAACTCAAACATAAAGTTATCCGTTCACCAAGTAGGTTTGGACAAAGGTAGCTACAATAATAAAATATATGTATAATTCGTTTTATTTTTTCAGGCCGTTTTCGAAACGATAAAAGCGTTTGCCGAAAGTTTCAAGTCCGTACAACGTTCAAACGTTTCCCACCTTACCATGGATTTACCAGAGATCATTCAAATACGGTTTTTTTTTTTTTTTTTTTTATCACATTACGCTCTACGAAAAACACTCGAAAATTTTTGCAGACCGCTTGTATGAAAGTTTCAGACAAATTTAACACGGGCTATAGATTTTTTGCGGATAATTCTTTCGTCAAAAAGCAAAAAAATATAAGCTTCTAAACTGTGTATGTCCCATAGGATGTTTCAAGCGTATGTGTATGTTCGAAGCCGAGAGACATTACAAAGATAATGTACATTATATTGCCACTACGACTGCGCGCATTTCTACGTATCTTTACACACTGCCCGTGCATAACTGTAGTCTAACGTGATCTCGATGCACGTATTATCGCTGATATTGGACGTATACTTGAGATAGCAATATTTCCCAACTAGTCACCAACGCATTTACTTCAATCCCGGCGAAGCCATAACGATATTTCTATGAACGAAAATGGTTATCTGCAACGTGCAACGCTCATCGAACGTGGCCTTGATTTAGGAAAAAAAGGAGTGAATCCGAGCGGAAGGATTTACATTGGTAGAACCAACTTCTCGTAAGCGTACCGCGTTTTTAGGCGTACGGTCTGAACGTAGATGAGGCGAACATGACATCGCAATACGAGTAGAAGATCCTTAACGCTTGCCGAAAATATTCCGCGCAAATCCACAAAAAAATCTCAAAGATCGTACATTTCTCTTTACTCTAGGACTGTGCCGAAATAGCTTGAAAATTAAATATAATGAGAACAGCCTGAATCCTTGGTAATTAGATAATTTTTCTGCCTTCTTCCGCGTATGGTTGATGTTTACAATTCGAATATTCTGTTCTCTGAAGCTATTAGACATCAACTGGATGCCATTTTAGTGATGAGTTTGATTAAATAAGTGTATATGTTATTGTGGACTAGATAGTCGTTATCATAGGTCGTATAGATTGAACGTACTAACAGGTCGTGTTGCTCCAATCCGATATATAGGTGCAGTACTACATTGTAACCATAATATCAAATAATCTTCTATGAGGGTACATGGCATAAAGTATTGAAATTTTGGCAGACTTTTTCGTTGCTACACGCGCAGAACTCAGCGATAAAATGCCAAACGAACCAGAATGCTAAGCTAGGCATCCGACGACGACGACGGCCGCTACCCAAGCACGACAAGTTGGCTTGACGACAAAAGGAACTTGGCGTAATTCCTGAAATGGCAGAACTGTAATTTTTTTTGTATGCGTACATATATATTTATTTCACTCGACTTGCTTTTTTTTTGCCTTTATTCAAATTGAAATTGCAACAGCACTTTCATAATGAACGCTCAAATCACGTGTATCAGTTGGGCCGAAGCGGCGTGAGGCTTTAACAACTGGGAACATGTTCCTTTGAAGCTACCAAGGTTGATGTTCGATTTTGACAATATGTCTAGGAATCAGTCGATTTTCATTGGTCATCATTGGCAACTCGACCAGGTTTTTCTAGAATATGATTTCTGTTAGGGAAAATAATTTAGTTCAATCGTAATATCACCATCGTAAGACGTGGAAGGCTAATTAAACAATGAGCTCTTCCCTTTTGTTCCTCAAACATGTAATCTGGGTATATCGCTTAAACATTTTTTTAGGTTTAGCCTATTTCAGGTAGCACTGGGCTGCAGTACGAACTCTGTAGCAATGTAAGTAAGCCTAATAGTATATACTAGGCGCGAACGTGAAAAGACTGTATTACAGATTGATGGCAAGAACTTGACCAGACCTATTCGACACGTTTATTCTGTATAGATCCAACCAGGAACGAGTCCGACACGCGTAAAGCAAGCTGTGAACCGGTAATAGTCAAATGCTCATCTACATATATTTCAAGTGACCTACTGTTCACGCGCGATCCTAAAGCGCAAAAAGTCGCTTGCGTCAGCACGAATAGGCAAGTTCAGCATTCTAGCAGCTTCCAGTGCTCGTGCCGGCTTATGTGACTTTTATTACACATTCGTACATATCCTACGGGACTCGTCGAGGCCTTAAAGGCCCACAGTCATGAAATCGTTACCTTACACAGTGATGACCGCGTTTGGTTATTTTTCGCCAAGTTTGCCACGGTGTTGAAGCAGCGTCATTTATCTAGATAGAAAAAATAAATGTTGGTAACGTAATTATAATTAATTGCAGACCACCTACATACAAAACATGATAAATGTTTGAACGCTTCTAAGAAACTCTACCATCAGACGACAGGTGCTAGAAGTAACGTGGTATTCATCTTTTTTCCGTGATACGTTGTTGTTGTTTATAAACAATAATATACTGATCACTGTCTGCTGTAAAGCGCATGTATTTTTGCCTCGAGAAGACGACCTCACGCATGACGGCACCAGATACGCGAACATTAATATTAAAGTATTATTCTAGTAAAATGGTACGGCAAAGGGCAATTTGATCAATATGATTGGAACTCATTGGTGGAACAAAACTCGGGACAACGATGCTCGCCATCATCCGTCCATGAGCAACTGAAAGCAATCGAAAGCTGACAGAGTGCAGCGAAACAAGTAATTTTCGCTTGAAAGTATGTTTTGAACTGAGTATGAATGATACCTACTACCGGGTGCAGCATGTAGACCATAAACGCACTCTTGTTGCACGTACATTGTCCTTTGGAGAAAAACATAGAACGGTATTAGCTTGCAACGACTGCATGCGGGCTATATGAAACAACACGTGCCTCGTAATCCAGTTGCTGTTCAATAAGATATACTATTTTGTATTTCCTAGTACACTATCAGGACCAGGTAAGAGACTGAGCCAGAATCGAAAAGCGGCGACGAAAGCAAGACAAGGCATTATCAACATTCAACAGCTTCAGCTGCCAGTAGACAATCTATCGAAGAGAAAAATCAACGAGGCTTGCTACTATCGGACTATTTAGAGTTAGCTTGAAATCGCAAAGTTCCAGGCCATCCGAATGTCCGAGCTGAGCGTTAACTTTCTGTACAGTTAGCACAGCATGATCGGTTGCTCTATAGACATCGTAAGGTAGGACACCATCGCGTTTGTGCCTTGTTCGTGCGCAATGGGATATGACCTTGCCTGTTTCCTCATGGCGATCTATCCATTCTTTCTATCTAGATAAGATCTCTGTCTATTAACGATAATTCTGGAAAAACTTCTTATGTCGTGTGCTGCAAGGAAAATTATCACGAAACACCCAATTCGGGTGTTCAGGCCTGCTGCGAAACTTGATGTCAAAATAGTTCCGTAAACAAATATCTCACACAATATAATAAGATTTTTTTAAAATTTAAATTTAAATGTATTATTGAACGATTAAGTATTTCGAGAGATCTAATTAAACAGTTCTTATGCTTTACGTTCTTGGCTGCAGTTCAGGTATTAATGAATATTCCACATAAAAAGTATGTTTAAATTTACCGTAATCAATTTACGATAACTCGGCAGTAGTGAGCAGGTTTCAAGCGGCGTCTATCAGCATAAATTGCTCTTTTGGTAAGAATACCCGGGGTATCTAATGGAGATAGCTTCCTGCACACTTGTACACCAGCTGGGCTCTACGATATGATCAAGTAGATTCGTATCGTTTCGTTCCCCGGCGTTTTCGTGTCGGCGTCAACGGTAGTCGTTTGTCGTGTAAACGGCTGGTTATTTGCAAGCTACATCTTGTTTACAAAGTCACTTATACACTTAGATGCCAGCATCAGAAATTCAGGGTATGTCGACGGCGTTGAGATGTACTATTCTGTTGTTACCGAAGTAACTATCGGCAATCAACAAATATATACTATATACGATATTGATAGTCGCCCCTCCAGAAGGGCAAGTGTTCTAAAAAAACGCACCATTGGGCAGTTTCCGTTGTGTCAGTAGTTCTCAATGTTAGACACCGAATCGAGTTCAATGCCAGTATTACTTTATAAATTATATTACGCAAGAATTGACAGCGGCATTTTTACGCTCTAACCACTTTATCGACTCGCACATAATACTCTCACTTCAATTTTGTGACAGATATTCACGCGTAGGGATTCGTGTGTATTGCCGGGGCACGCTGTAGCGGGAATTGCTTCTCGTATCGCAGATGCGGTTCTTTTATTGAGAAAATAACTCGGCGAGCTACAGTTTTCATCAATGGCGCATATTCTTCCGGTAGAGTAACACGCACCGACAGACAGTCGATCACACCTTGAGGTTTTTTTGATAACGTTTTGGATTATGTGCTAACTTAGAGTATTAGAGACGCTAGCAGCCATGTATTGCTGACTTATCAAGATGGACATTTTTGCCCCGGAGGTTGCCAAATTGCCTTTCTTTGCACGAGGTGCCAAAGGCCAAACGCTTTATAGTGGACACTTTCACAGATGTAATACGCCGACGTTTTTGAGTATCATTACACCAAAGAAGCGGTGCAGATGTCACCTAAATTAATAACAGAAACGTCTGCAGCTACCAAACGGCCGATTTTGTCGATCAGATGTTGATAAATGCATATTAAGTTTATGCTAGACGATAACGTCTTCTTACACTGTACTGACAACAAGGGCAAATTCGGGCGAAATTTATACCTGAATGGCCCCATAATTGCTTGTTTCGTAACCGTCAATACTAGTTTGAACAATAGTAAAGCCTATGAGATGGACAGTGTTAGATTCTATTAAAAGCTACTTGTCTTTTACCATAGTGCCATTTGTACCCGCGACGCGCATCGAATAAATTTACCAAACATTACGGAGGTACATATAACCAGCTTGTGAGGGGCTTTGCAGTGCTGTAGCTCGGGGGAAATAAGTCCACCGTTTAACGCATGGAGGGGTAGCCGCGGAATGCCAGTGCTATTCGTAACAAGAGGCTACGATTTACGCAGTATTTGAATCGAAATAAAAAACCTTTACCGATATCGTGACAAAATTAACTACATTGACACGTTTTCACCTCTGAGCACTATTTAAACAGAGCCTCTGACAGAGACACTTTTGCAGAACAGCTACCGTAGCTATCACAGACCTTAAACATAGATGCCCAGTAATGTGTGATCTTTGTGATAATTCATTCTATTCATCTCCCAGTATTGAAAATCTGCCCAGCATAAAAGTAGCCCAGTGATACACATATCACATATTTTTCTACCCCATAAGATGATAACACATCTTTTGAACAGAGTGAAACGTTCGCTCACCCCAGTTCTCAATATACGAAAAGAAAACTGCAAGTGTGCCGGACCAGGACGCTCGAGCAATGGTCGCGCAGACAGCAAAGCTGGCGGCGTTAGTGACAATCATGATGGCGGCGCATAAAGCTGGTGGGGTTGTCATGTAAATAGCAAACATGGTAGCAACGCCAAACTGATTACGGAAGCTTTACCTGTACCATTATGGCATCAACTGTGTCGCTGTACAAATATTAACTAAGAATAATACTTACGAACTTTCTTCTAATTCTATTTTTTTTTTAAGACATATGACTTTATTTCCTATCGACGATAACTCATCACGACGGCAGTTGAGAGCTGCGATCGGCAAAAATCTCGGAGATCATATCTGAACAGTAGCATCATTTTTGCCCCTATGGAGGCGCAAGATAAATATAGAATGATTTTACTAGTTTTATAAAGAAGTGCATATTATTATTAATGGTTGTCTTCTCATTATTAATACTCGACATTTAAGTTACCAATAGTTTACCCTTTTCACTCATTTCCTCTGTTCGGGCCAGACGATTTGGTCTGATGAAACGGTAAATATTTTTTTTTTACTAATATTCTATTTAGTTTTAACGAATGAATATCGGCTAGGGAATGATGACAAGTATGCACATCTCATCATCGGTGTTTAGCAAAAAATGCTGAACCAACAGCCAATTTATTTAAAAATTACAGAAACATGGCCAAATATAGTTTCACCCGCATGAACATAGCAGACTTTATTGGCCTAGAAGTGTAACTAGGCCAATAAAGTCGCTAGTAATAAAGCGACATAGGTCAAAAAGTCTCTGACGAAGTCATCACGAAACTCGCAAGTCAACTCGTTAGGGATGAGTTCTCTGATCGGTCTTATCGCCGATGAGCGGACTTCGCAAAATATGTTCCGGGCTGGTGAACTCAAGTTTCCTTACCAAGGGAAAAATGTAGGTCTCATAGAACCATTACAAAGAGAAACTGTAGACGAGTAGCACGAAATGATTTAGGTCACCGTGGGCCGCTACCGTATACCGCTGACTTCCGCTGTATCACTAAACACGGACAAGGCCCTTGCGAATACCCCTAATAAAAGGCCTAGCGAAACACATGGACTATATTCTAATAAAGTGTCTGACTCATGCGCTAAATCTGTCGTCGACCACAGCAAGTCGCGTAAGAGGGTGAATTTGTTGTTATTAAGAGCGATAGTTTTTTCATATATCATTGATTGCTATATCCTATTACGTCTGAAGTGTGCAGCCACACCGTGGCTGGTACTAGGTCCTGGATTCTGTCTAACTTGTCAGCTACATTTGTGCTTATCGTAACGGTTACACCTGTGTGTGTTGCCGTTAGAACTAAGCATACTTTTTCTCTATTTCTTTTATCACTAGAGAAATCCATTGGTTAAGCCAGAATGCTTTCACCCTTACTGCGTTGTTATGTTTGTGTGGCTGCCCTTCTCGTCGCTAACCTAAATACATCCTCCTCGTTAACTCTTGTGTCCCGCCTATAAACGAATCTAGTTGTGCTGCCTAAGTTCCTTCACAGGCTTCAAGATCTCGTAAATCTAGGGGGCAAAAACCTAACAAGGACATATGTAAACTGAATCAAATCAAACATCAGTATGTGAGCTACGAATATAAGCTTAATTTGTCACACTATCATTACTCTAAATTATTTTAGATTATATAGCTTGCTTGCTGCTGTTAGACCGATCGGAAACTATTTGTAATCTACGTAAAAATAAGTCGACAATTCGAAAGTTTAACATTATAACATATGGACAGATTTCTAAAAGGCCAATTGCGACACGTGGATGTGCCAGCTGCGAACCTTCGTTCAACTTGGCAAATCCATATTGAATTCCTAAGTATTTACATTCTGTTAAGCATGTTCGATGGCATAAACGAGCAACAGAATACGTTTTTCTATAGTTTTCAAGTATGTGTATATTACAATCAGCCAAGCCGGCTGGACTTTCGTATTCCCTTATATGAAGATATTGATAAAGGTTTTCAACCCGCAGCTGGCTTTCAGTTTCGATTGCGACCACTGCTTGCAACTGGGCACCATTGAAGTACCCGTTATTCCATTGCGAACATCAAGCTGAAATTAAATTTGCGAAAAAGCTGCTCTAATAATTTATTAGTAAAATAGTTGGTAATTACAATACCCGTAAAAGAGCTCCAGAGGCTGTGACGCGGAGATGTTGAATCACTTCGTTTTCAACACTTAAACGGCATAGTCAAAGGAATATATTTCACTTTCAGCGATATTTCCTTCGGTACCATCTTCGCAGCCCGGTAGATTCTAACCTAACGGTTGTGTTGTGGTCGACGTTCTAGCGGGCGATGTTTGTTTTGGCTAATAATGTTCATATTAACAAATTACTAACAGACGGGACCTAAGCCCATTTGCATCATCACTTTCTATTTTTAGTTATTGCAATTTTCCTCGGCTCGTATGGCGTTGTTTTCCTCATCAGGGCATTTTCAATTTCCTTCTAGGCTTGACGCATGCGAGACAGCAGCCAACACGTACGTCACAGCACTAGCCATGTAGACGTTGAGGGTATCCCAGGTATCTGATATCGATCTCAGGCATTTGATAATCACAAACCTTTACAAATAAAGGCACACTGACAAATCTTAGACCGCCGAATTTATCGTATGCTAAATAAAGAAAGAAAAAAAAAAGAAAAAAACATTGGGATACGTCGGATGAGAAGCGTCGACATTGGCCTAAACGAATTAGAATAGAACATGACGTATTCATTCTGCAGATGCAGAAGCTGTAATGTTATAGTCGACACGTTGCAACATCCGTATCCCCGTCTCAAAACTGCACCTCAATGATGTTGACAGAATCGAGCAGAAGAGGTTAAAATAGGATAACATCGAACGTATCAAACACAAAAAGTGGCATATAGGCCTTGTGAGACCCCACTGTGGAGAACACGCAAGACGACGTCAACTTAAAGGACAAGTAGACCCCATATGGTATGAAATAGTGCGTTAATTAGTTAACCAACCTAGTGGAAATAGCCAAGAAATAATTACGGGTTCTAGCCTCGCTACGTGACTTATAAGACGTAATTTACATGTATAACGGCCGAGCTGTGATAGTTTGTTGAACTTTTACCGTCCAAAGCGGGAGCTAATGAAAAACGAATCACGGTACGTTAAAGTTGAGGTTATATTTTATTCCAGAGCTGCAACTTCGCTTCCGCGGCAGATGGGACTGTGACCATCTCCAAGACACAGGACAAGGTACACTGAGCTCGTGTATTACCAAAGTTACTAAGCATTCATGACGTAGTAACTTATTACGCAGCGAATGAGTGGAAATCTATTGGCTCGAACTGTAAGCCAGTATAGGAACACAGAGGACGATATCCAATGAAATAATAATAATCAATGCGGGTAATGCCGTTCTCTATAAACAACGTCTGACGTTGTTAATAAGATAGAGCATCACCACTAGCACAGCAAGTAAATGCGGGGATATTTTTAGCGGGATAGCAGGTAGCTTTGCTTCCAATTGTTTACATATATGAGGCATGGAACGCTGCGATAGGAGTTTGACATTTGTATGCTATGCTGTCGTCTTTGAGGACACCTGCGGATCGAAGTAAAATATTACTCAATATAACGTGATTAGTAGAATAAATTTGGAAAGCCAAAGCACCTCAATGACCGAATTCAGCCAATTAAGAACCTTAGGTCGAAGCTAAAGTTTAAAAAATAGCAGCTAGAAAAGTTCTGCTAACAGTAGCTTAATTAAAGTAACACTAGATTTCAGATTAGAGAAATCAAGCATGCACATTTACCAAGGAGCTTGTCGCTAATGATAGAACTATTGACTTATGTAGACTCTGAAATGCGCGTACGGAGAAACGCCTTAGCAAAACCTTTAGGAAAAAGGATGGGGTGGAAACTAAACATACTTCATGCAAGGAATCGCAAAGCAGACTCGGACAGAGTCAGTAACTAGAATAATAAAAAATAACAGATTCATAACAATGTCCAAACTGTCTTAAAAGTCCATTGGCAACGGCAAGTAGACCTCATAACCCATAATTGACTCTGGTTCAAATAGAATAGTAGAAAGCGCTTGGTGTGTTTGTGTGTCTTGTTCTCGACGAGCCCTAGGATGCTCTTCGAGCCTATTGCGTGCAAGGCTCATTGACTTCTTGGCGATATGGAAAACTACTATATATCCCTACGCCGGTACTGGTGATACAATAAGTGAAACAGCAGAAGGGGTTGTGCAGTAGCAGAAAAGAGGCACTCCTTCCACTGCAGAACTTTCTCTCCTTGTTTGACTAGCAAACCGGCTGAGGTTTGCGACTATTTACAAAGGGTCCAGTAAACTGGTCAGTAATAAAAAAAAAAAAAGTCAGAAACTAGAAGTGAAATTCGGTAATCATTCGGCGCAAGTTACAACATACCTTTTTTGTTTCTATCATACTCCACGTCAGAATAGTCCCTTATATGGGGAGCTATTTAAAATAGTATTATTTTAACATGATTACCTACTTTTAAGCCTCTTTTTTTCAATATCCTGCCTAGGGAAAACTACCGAGTGTCCCATAGATTGGCTTATAAACATATAAAAACGAACGACCGATTCGTACAGAACAGACATAAACGAAGAGGACAAAAAAGTAGCAGTTTCATTATTATTCGTTCATAATAACTTAAGTATTTAATAAGATCTCGTATCATAATACCTTGCTCGGAAGTCGAGCCAGCAAATTTAAGTAAGTACTTTTTGTGCATATGTTTACTTTGCAAGCTCACATCCTACCTTTTCAGTTCCGTTGCATAAAGCTATCCACAATATGCTTTCTCAGCCGCGTTACTATTTTACCAAAGTTTCATCTAGTAACGCGTACGCACGACTAATCGATGTTCCCCTAAAAAATAACCACTATTTATCTCTATCTGGCTAGCTCAGCTTCAATAGAGTGCATTGTGGATCTATTGCCTATTTTACTGGACGCCCTTTTTTTTTTAATATTTGTGATGATCTAAATGACACGTGCGAAAAGCTATTGACTGCTGTTTATTCTTGATAGACCAGCTCACATCGGCCAAGTAACATTTTCAGCGACTCCTCTATTTGCCATTCCGCTTCCAAAATTGACCAGATGCTATATTTAGACTTAGGTTTCTATCCAATTCTGATATCCTCGTTCTTTGTTCTGAAGTGGCTAGACTGCGACTGGAGGGACGTGAGCCGGCCCCGTCCCTGTTGTCGTCACCATCATCGCCAGTGGCCAACGCTTGCAATTCTTGACACATTGGCTGATATTTCTAAATTTCACATGTTTAGATTACTGCCTTAACCTGAAGCAAGGGCAACTTTTAAAGCTGACAACATTCTGCCTATCGTTTTACAAGAATTTCGTTATTTTTTTTTTTTGTTAGACTACTAAGTCCCATGTTCGCCAGAGATAATGATGGTAGTGTTGCCTCGGGCATTACTCGTTAAGTATTGTCACACCCGTGTCAGAAAATATTGTAAGATAAATATACACAGCTGGCACTCCGTTTTGCAGAGCCCAATTTTCTATTCTATTTTTAAAGCAAAACTCAATGCGACGTATGTTGTGTTTTCTATCTAAAAATAAACTATTAGGTCCCGCCCAGTATGACTTCGTTTGCAATTGTTGGAAGCGGCAAAAGACCGGGCCATGTACAAAAACTGTCGCAGACCATATCACTGCGATTATGTTGGTCAAAAAAGTTGAGCCTTTGATAAGGTAAGCCACGAGATCCTGGCTGAGAAGCTGCTCAACCTGGCTACTCATCCATTACTCTACGCCTGCTTTTAGCCTATCAAGTCGTGTAAAAGTTGGAAGCGTTCAGGGTTTCCCGTTACGTGACCTCTCTCAAAGCAGTTTTTTTATTATGCATAGCTTTTGTACTAAACATAAATAAATCACATTTGATCTTTTAAATGCAGATGATTTAAAGATCCATTGTGCTGTCGATCTCAACTGAAGTTCAATTGATTGCATAGTACGTTGGTTCGCGGAAAACTGTAGGCAGTCCTCCAATCGAAAATATCTATCTAGTATCGAAAAATAGGCCACAGAATTGATACTGTAATGCCCCCCTACCGTATCTACTACTCGGGGGCTATAACAAGGCATTCAACGAAATTGATGAAGCAATAAGCAACGCTATCATTTAATATTTCGGTATTGTGTGCTACGTGAATCAACGGCCCGATCAGCTCAGCGAATTCACACACGGCTAAGCTCTATTAGCGAACTGTGTCGTAACACGAACATGTCAATAGGACCTTAAAGTCGACAGACCCAGTTTGGTGTGTTGATAGTTTCTTTTTCGGACATTTGCACTTGTTGAAAGAACGAGTATGTTCTCTAGCCGGCCGCCGGGCACCTAGCGGGTGACGCGGTGTAGGTACAGCGATAGGAAGTCTTAAGAACTATGTGAGTGTCGCAAAGCTTTTGAAACAACTGTGCTCTTATATCCCACCATGCTAGTGTATAATCTCAATAGGGCTACGTCCGGCATGTAGATGTTAATCCTCGTTCATAGCTTTCTGCCAGCGTCATAACGAGTTGAACACTTTGCTATAGAAAGCACTGGCTTTCTTTCAAATAGTGAACGCACGCTTGCCGCGACAACCGTCTGAAGCAAAACTGTCTCCAGTCATCCCTAACCATGTCAGTAACACCAGTTTAGAGACTGACACATGATTGCAACGCAGACCAGCAGGACGTCATTCCGTTTCGGAGGAGGACGTAGGCCTGTACGCTTAGGCGGTACAATCACGTTAGTACAAGCACTTAAGCTGTCTTATGAAATGATACAATAAAGGCTGTAAAGTATCTAATGAAAATTTCAAGTAGTACTCGAAAAGCAATGGCAGGTGTCGTGCGTGAGTATCATACGAAAGTACCTTTTTCATTAGGTTTTAAAAAAAAAGTCCATTTGGTTAACATTTATGTAGGCGGTATGCATAGAGGTAAATGCGAGAAAATTTATCCGTTCCATATCCTCGCTGAGATTGAGCTACGCACATTTATTATGCGCCGTATTTAAAAAACATTACATTGGCAGCTCGATTTGGCCTTTCCCTGAGGTGGCGAGGCACTCGGCACACTATACCTCAGCCTTAGAGGCCTCGTGTACTGGATTGCTTCGGGTTGTTGCAGGCGGCGAATGCAAAAAAGACTATGCCTAGGAAGGAGCGAGCAGCGTTATAGTGAAAGGAGCTCTGCAGAGTTAAACATTTTGCTGCCTTAGGGCTGCACTTAACTATTTGGCGTCAGGCGAATTTATGTAGCTTATGTAGTCGTTAAAACACAGAACCTTTGGAAGGTCTCATCCATTAGGATGCACCCATTTCGGAGAACTTTACCCAGTTGCACGACGCCTTTCCAATATGACATAGAGTCATCTATTTTATAGCAACAACTTTTTGTTAATCTAAGCTAGCTTCTGTAAGACTTGGTATGATTAAACGAAAATTTGCTTAGTTCGAAGCAAAGCATAACAGTCAAACTGCGAATTAGTACGAGGTGGTCTCGGTGGGAACAAATCCCCCGGTCCAAGCCGAGCTGAAGAAGTCCGATATTTGCAGAATAATTATTTCTTCCAACCTCGATGTGCAGCGCTGATAATAACAATGTACTATAGAATATCATCAGAAGACAGTTGCCAGATACAGCAGAAAGTAGCTGACTGTATCTCCTATCTTTTTGAGAGAACAATAGATAACGCGTATAGGATTATTACACAATTAGACACTGTTGTTTCATACTGATAGAAAAAAATGGCGCTTTTACCTAACGTGGTCTCTATGGGCTCATTGCAGGGAAGCAATTACATATAAATACACTAAAATTCAAGGAGAATAACGTAACTATGCCCACGCCATCTAAATAAATACTTCGAGTTTGAGATTCTGTCGTCAGTTATGGCTCGACACACGTTGATACATCCGGGATTCTGTGAAATATTCTGGAAAAGAAAAGGAACATTTTTTACATTAACAATGTAATTATGGTTAGTTGTCCGTCTGTTCTAGGCATGAAATTTCTCACGTTTAGAAAAAATTCTATTAATTATGTAGCGTCTTCCAGTGTAACTATTTTATATAGTTAACCTAGGTTAAGGTGCCTTCACATAGAAATCATCAGGAATAACGCCTTTTCAAAGAATTAGATGAAATCATTACTTAAAAGACATGACATTTTCACTGATCTCCCATTTTTTATTTTTTTTTTTCAAAATATGTTGTGCATCTCTGTCAATTATTTATTCTTAGTAGAGATTTGTGTGGAAAAATCGGTTTTTTCCGCGAGCGCACATTTGGTAGTGTTGAATATTTCTCGCAAAAATATGTAATCTCCATATCGAACTAATCTTCTTATCTCTCAGTGTATCTTTTCAAATGCTTCAAAGGAACTATGGCTCAAAAAGCACTTAAAAATATTTTGTGCCGTAAGTGCAACACTATTCTTTTATGTTATTTTGATAGCATTAGGGGTCTAGATAAAGAAGCGGCTAAATGAAATAGGTTGGCAAGCTTTTTGGCAGCGTTCCGAAATCCGGTCCACTGGCACTTTTGTTCTTGTCGAACGCGTAGTAGGTAGCATTTAGTGGATCAGTATGTGGTCTTTTGGTCTTACCGGCCTACATTGTACCTACGATAGGCAGAATTGACTATCTGAATGAACTTGCTCATTCTTCTACTATGTTTTGGGAGTGGAATAGCTAAGGATATTAGGCCTGGAATAAATCAGATGTAATAATGACAGCAGACTAAGCAAGGGAGTCTCTTGCGTTGCCAATTGCTTCTTAGTTGACTTTGTCAGAGATGTGTTTGATGCGACTGGTTTCAGAGTAAATTTCCGCTGCCAAGCAAATCTGCTGATCTCGTTCTGGCCGAATAGTTCGTCTACTACAACATAACGTAACTGACTTTTAGTTTTTTTTTATATGGACGGATGTAATCGTCATGGCTGATATGTGTTAGGAGCGACGTGGTGCACCCCGAGCTCCTTGGACGTATTTCAGTAAAATTATCTAATTTTTTAGTAAACTGAATATTTTGGCCATTAGGCGCGTATTGTATGATACAATTTCAACATCTATTTCGAGAATTTCGGAGGATGGTCAAGCCATTTCTGCCGCCGGCACTTTTCGTTCCTGCAGATAGATATAAGAACGCATACAGGGTGATATCGCAATTACTAGGGAAAGATCTTTTTCGATTCACTCCGTTAAGTAGAAAAAACGGTTTACCACTTAACTGAACCATTTAATGAAAAATTTCTAAACTTCCTGCACTTATCTAGTATAATCTGCTCATTTATGTCCGCGTGCAACAAAGGAAAACGCGATGTTATTAAGCAAGCGCGTCTTGGTGTATATTCGTTTGGGGAATAGTGTTCAGCAATGGTAAAACGATGGCAGATCGATTACGTAACGATCTTCCTGAAAGCGGCGCGTAACGCTTTACCTGAGATAATACAAAACTAGATAATCTGTTAAAAGTTTGCTACTTGCGGATTTTATGGATGGACTGAAGTGAATGTTTGCATCGAACAGTCGTATTATGTAGGCAGACCTGCCTTTGCGTTAAAGCTATTTTCAATCTTAGGCCTCCGATTCTTCTAATAGCGATTGTTGTACTGCCGTGATCTGCATGGCACGTACCTACAACAATGGAAAATACTCTGTTAGCCGCTTACCACCTGGATAAAGGTCGGTTGAGATATGTTGATTGAGATAGTTTGGCAAACGCACCGCTTTACACTACCCTGGCCAGTGCTGTCTGGGAACGTATAGAGATGCGTGAGTCTATTTACCTATGTACCTCCGTGCGATAGCTAAGCGACCATTGAGGTATAGCTGTTATTGCTACAACTAAATAAATCGTGCCTCGTTTCTCGGGTACCTTCGGCTCTTGTGCCTACCTATCTATCTTAGTCTATGAAGTGTTGCCAAAACAACAAACCAAATAACGTTACCTTGTTTGCAGGTCACGCAAATCCTTACTTTTTGAAACAATTTGCGGCCTGATCTTGACGAGCTTTGTTCCAGGAACCTTTGAAGGTCTCGAAAGGTGCGCATTCATAGGGCATGGTTTGCATTTAGGCGCACTAGATGTATGTAAGACGTTTTGCCTACAATGCCGAGAAGATATGATGGCTGAAAATTTTATACGACTCCTACCATGAAAGGAATATGCTCTCATACGTATCTATATGCTTCGCGCAACAAACGAATGTTTCATAATAAGGCCCCAAGTACAATGATTTGTCTACTTTATTGACCGTTATGACCGTTTAACGCTTTTTAATATGATTTTTGAATGTATGTGTCCGGTTTCGTGTCTGAAATCGAAATTCAGCAGCTGTATGGGCATGAAGACGTGTAGGGGATGCCACCGCTGGACGTGTTTGTACTATTGGAAATCTATGTGGCCTGAACCTGACGCCCGAATGAATAGGCAAATCAAAAACTTATTGTGACGCTAAACCTTTGCTCTGTGTCAGGTATGGCGCGTGCGGCTCAAGCGAAATATCTACCGCCAAAAGGTGATATAATTTAAATACTCGTTTCGTTTGACCTTATACAAACAAGACTGCGTTGCATCATATAGTATCCAATTTACTAATGGCATATTTGTACCGTGGTAATTTCATTGATAAACCACAATCAGTACATAGATCTTTATACGCGAAAGATGGCTTCATAAGACTGGTTGTCGCTCGTATGCTTTGTCCGCTTGAAAAGCGACTTATAGCAAATCTAATGTTTTCATGCATAGTGCCAACACGTCTTAGCCAGGCAAAATGATTAATATACACAGTATCTTCTTAGAATTGCCAGCCCCACCTTATTCTTGTCAGAAGCAGATCGTGGTAAGTTGTTATTGGGTAACTTTCTGACACGTGTATTGACATCAAACATCTACACTGTAATCATCACAATATTGATACAATCCTAATTCACATTGCACATTGGAGACCACTCAGCAGATTAAGTTCGCCACAATAACTTGTAGCGTCAGAAATAGACGTTGAACATTATCTCGGAGCATTCGTTTGTAAGTTATCCTATTCTGGGACAAATTCCAAATCTGCTAACACAACACAAGTAAGCCGTTCTTCGAAAACGAAAATCCTGATCCCTTTCAGAACAAGAGCTTATTAACGATGTTATACGTGTCGTGGCTGAATAATGACTAATAGTAGAAGAACAGGCCATAGTTTTATACACAGTTAACCTCGTAAAGCTATGTGTGGTAGCGGTATGAAGTCGGTACTACTGAAGAAGCAAAAGGACATCAAAAAGATGCCTCGAAAAAAAAAAAAAAAAACACGCTTTAGCTTGTTCACAATAGCCTCGCGTTTCTAACTCTGTACAGTACAAAAGCGGTCATACAAAAAAACATGATTTTTCACTGTTAGATATCTATCCATTGATTCATTTGTCCTTCTGTAGAAATTCACGTTTCACTTCATTTACGTATTACGAAGCGACGTTGACCACCAGCAAAGTCATACAGCTTCTTAATAGCAAACTGCAAAAAGATTGCTTTAGCTACATAGCGTTCCATCTATACGTTGCGTTGGGACGACCAGTTCTATGATTTTTTTTTTTCTCTAATGCCCTAAACTCTCTTGAGGACAAAGGGCACTCTCATTGGCTATGACCAAAGATAATAACTGAGAAAATAAATTGACAGTACAAGGCCAAATCAAATTTTTATCTAGTTGAGGCCGCTCAGACTTATTACTAAGTCTATTATTACTAATAGTAAATAATTAAAGGCCGCCAATACAATTAGAAACTGTTTATACAAGCCAATAATGTCTCCAAACCCGTACACATTCACACCATTTGCTATAGAGAATACAGACGTCAGTTGAGCTTTTCTGTTTAGCCCAGTCGAATTATGTGTTTGTGAAAGCTTAGGCGGACGATGAGATTAGTGGTACATGTATATTTTTTATGAGAGTTATTAGAGAAATGTGCTAACTTACGGATACCACTATGCAACCTTAATACTTCCGACCCTGTGACAATTTAGAGCTCATGCCTGAGTTCACTTTTTAGGTTAGAGCCTTCTGGAACCGCAAGTGACTATTATATCAGAAGATTAGCCTGTTTAGAGAAAATCGCATTATTGTTGTCGACTGCTCCCTTTCTGGTAAAAAAAAGTATAGATTAAAGATAAATTAAACGATTCTCTTTAGCTGAACTTTTCAGCGTTGTTAGAATAAAGACATACATAGTTGAAAGCCTACCTCTCAAAGGGCTGGCTAGAGGCGCTCTTCTATTCTGCAATTTACTTGCTTTTTTTGCGTTTTACTTACCTCAATGCTTATGCCATTTATATATGTAGTGACGTAAAAGGCTCTTTATAATAATAATAAATAAACCTTTTAACGTGTCCGACTCACATATATGTCCGGGCAGTCATGTACCATTTATATACTTCATAGTACTATGCTATAATAATTATAATATTTTTTCTTAGGGTGCAATAGCTATAACCAAGACAACTGCGGCTTTTGTTAAGTGTTTCTGTCTATTAATGTCCGAAATCGTGTAGTATGCCTATAGCCTAACATTATAGGGATACAAAAATGGCATAAGGGCGCCTCTGTTACATGGCTTATAAATATAAACCCGCTTCTTATTGCAATTTGGCCTATTTTCGATTACTTTTTTTTTGATTTTCTGTTAACAGGTGCAAGATGAAGACTCTCCGATTGTCTAGAGGATCGTTTACAAACTGTCTTGGAACTTTTATCTCAGCTCGTCCATACAAGTGACTGCACGTTATAATAGTTTAAAACACTATTATATTTAGCTGGATGTGTCAGGAAGCGTCTGGAGATTTTCCGATACGGGCATTTCGGGGGTCCAAGGATTCAGATGAAATACGCAACTGACGTGCATGCAGATGTCACCCATCAACCTGAAAAAATATGTGCGCATCCTGGTACACGAATGATTTACCATGTAAACTGGGAAGTACAATGATAATTTCGTCCTTGCGAGGTTACTACTAACCTTGAATAACACTAAGAACATTTTACCTGGGAGCTGATTGATACTTTTTGGGCACGAGTCGTATTAATTCCCACTCATTCTGGCACTTCATTATCAGTCGTTTCATCGGCCAGTTTCATTATCGGCCGGGTTTCTACCGATCGTTTCTTTGTCATGAAAAAATCGCTAAAAGGTGCCAAGGGAAAAAAGGCGTTATACTCAACACATTCACGTACCTTTAACTTTCGAGTATGGATTCAAAGTTACATAAACAAAAGTTCCGCTACAGAAGAGGTACTTGTCACAGCTTTTTTTTTTACAATTATTAAAATTATGATTATTGCTATTATTATAGTTATTCAGATTGGTGGTGTTAGGAAGATCGACTTGTAGTGATTCGCTTATTGATTGATGATCAAGCGTCCTAAACAGGTAAGATGTGAGAAAAAAATAATGTACCATCTGTTTATTCGCTATGGATTTGTTTAATGAAATGCTTTTTTTCGTGCCTCAATAAGGCCATCTTTTAGTTAGCCCATTGATTATATAATATCTGCCATTATTTGTTATATGTAGTTATATACGCAGGAGGAAATAATTATCTCGAATCCTTAAATATAGCCGCCACGATTTTTTCGTTTGATGAAACCCTGAGCAAGTTATGGCTGGCAAATCCGCTTGCCCTTAAAATGGGGTCGGTGTTACTAACGATTTTTGTATAGAGCCCAAGGTTTTTTTGCTAATACACTAATTGTTTCAAACGATCGCCAAATGATCGTGATCAAAGAAAAAGTTTACTTATCATTAAGTCAATCGTACAACATCTTGAACCCAAGTAGCGCTAAAATGCCTTACGAGCCTGTTATTCCACGCGATTGGATCTGACTGTCGGCGGGAAAATTGAACGAGGCCCTGTTTTATTCCCTCAAACTTGCTTTATTTAGGCATCTGGAAGTAATTCCACCGCATTTGGTAATGATGCAGACTTGTCCTGACAAATGCACCTAATTTGTCTCTCTCTCTCTTTTTGCAACGAAATCGTCAGAACTGCAACGAAAGAGCCAATTGCCTTAATAGCACCATTTATAGGTGTATGTAGTTAAGGGCACCAAATATGAAAGCTTGTGGTGTTCGTTACGAGAAACTTAGGGTTAAAAAGGGGGTGAATTGAGCCTGCTTCTAGCGTGCGAAGACAAGCAACGTTCGTGGTAAACTGAGGTAATTTAGGCCGGAACCATGGGATATTTCGTGCAGTTTTTATTAGATCTCACAAGCAACTATTAGGTTGGATAGAAAAATTCAGAAGTTTCCCTTCTCGTTTCTTCTTACTTGTTATTTAGCCTTAATGTAAAAAAAAGGTGCATTGTTAACACTTTCTATGCATTTCAGCTAAAATCCGCTACCTTCTGACGAGGCAGCACACTTAACTTGGTAGAAAAAAATGCAGAAAGCCCTGAACAATGTCTGAAGTTACGTAAGATAAGTGTATTACGTAAGATAATAACCTATATATAACATATACTGCGTAAATTTACTATCCTTGGATTTGCTATATATATTCCTAAAAATCGCAAATCACAATTGCTGAAGATATTCCGTAACACAAAGGACATGTTTTATCAGTGCCTGATACACGAACCGCGCTTGTATTTTACGTCTGTTAACGTAAGTCGACCCAATTTTTTGTTATTACGAACTTCATCGTACAGCGGAACTGAATCAGTCTCTACAAATATACATTACATATATATATGAACAGCTTTTTGGAATTTTTATGCCCAAATTATAGAGTAGACACCTTATTACTACGTAAATTGGCGTCTCTAGATGAATACGAGAAGCTTATGTGTGGTCCGCTTTCAATTGTTAGCATTCTATTTAGAACTGTTTCTGTTCGAACGAATACGACCTGAAATGTGTGTATTGCACGATACGTCTATTACGTGGAATGAACGTATCGATGATCAAGAGGAAGCAAAACTAGATTTTAATATATGTAATTTGCTAATGTTACACTGTACGAAAGTTCGAATTTGATGAAACTACTTATTTAGGCTAGGTATCAATATGCCTGGATCAAGGTTTACTTCAAAAGCGGCTTGCGTATGAGCTGTGGAAGAAAAAGATTCGGACTCAAGGACTTCCAGCCTCGTAGTTGTAAGTGGGCGCTTATTACTTAAATTTTAATCGTAGCAGGCGGTAATGGTGGATTGAGATAATTTTTCGTTTTTCGAAATGTCCAACTATAGTCGCGGAGCAGAAACTCGTGTAGAGATCGAACGCTTACGTCGACCCGCGGTAGAGTGCGTGGGAAGGACAATTATAAGATTTCACTAGTAGCAACAATAGGCCTGGCAATGCTGTGCTATGTGCGGCTGGGGAAATCCTCTTAATGAATAGATTTTTTCAGATTTAAATGTTGTTAGAGTATTATTCCATTCAACGTTTTTAGTCGAATTTTCATAGATGTTTCTTTTTGACAATATGTATATAAGTAACACACTTATGGTAGCAATACACAGGTGCTGGTTCCCATGAAATTAATTCACCAACGCTTTGCCCTTATACGGCAGCGACTTACGGGTCTCAAAGCCGCCTGCGTCGTCAACCAGTTCTCGCTCGAACGTGCTAATCTTCCAAAGAGACGATGATTCCCTATTGAGAGTCGTGCAGGAACAAGGTTATGCAATGATTCCCATCATTTTCAAATCGGCATTTCAGCTCTACGACGCTTATTTCAATTGCTGGAATGAGAACCCTTGCTGAGGCGGCCAATGATGCTAATAAACGTGTATGTTTACGTCAACGTATTCGACGAGCGTCGCGCTGGATGAACCTTTGGATCTTCAATTTGACCAATCTCTCGGCGACTAGGTTTTAATAACTCGATCTCTCACAGCTGAAACCAATTCCATGGCCGACGTACTAGGACCAGCACAACTGCAGTTTACTTCAACACTGAGAGCAACTTCTTCATTTCGGCATAGATAAGCTGCTTTTCCGCTTCTATTGGTTCTTTAAAAGCTTCAGACGATAAGAGTACTTTGGAAATCCAACATTAACGGCAGATAAAAACGTACCGATCCCGTTAAACAAGTTGGCTTGCATTGTCAATCGTATAGCAGAAATGAGAAATAATTCTTTGTGGAACCTAACTTTCCTCCATGAAGAACAGCATATTTGTGTAAACGATTTGTCATATTCGATCAAAAGAAAAAGTCTAAGTACGAAGGATGACGGTGGTAACCGGTAGTTAAAAAAAAAGTTCTAGTTGACATTAAAAATCTTCATTTGAAGAGTTAAAAGAAAATAGCATTGCAGCTACTCTACTCATTTCTTTCCTTCAGGCTTTGGCTAAATAACGGAAATTTCGTCCAAGATATGCTCGGGGACATCATATAGAGCCGATGTAAAACGGCGAATGCCTTCACATCAGTACGACAAGCGCTCATTGACAGCTGTGTCTACTTTAAAGTTTAACATCTGTGGACTGCCTGAATCAGTATATATTTCGAATTATATATATATATAATTATATATATATATATACATTAGTTCAAATTTCGGCAGAGGTTTATATTCGAGTGAACCGGCCACTGCATATATACGTGGCATGTAGCGAAGAAGGCTGTCTACCCTCCTTCTGTCCCGAGGAGACTCGTGCCTCAGCAGATAACTTACGGCGGACGACTTTCGTTCTTTAGAACGCCTATATACATCAGAATAAAACAGATACGCATACATTATATACAGGTGTCTGAACGGATTAAAACTATAAGTCTACCAGTTCGATACCGAAGTCTAAATTTAAGCCTATAATTGCCAGGGTTGTTGTTGTTGTTGCTGGCAAATCATGTAGTACGTTATGTGCGCAACGTGAAATACACATGTTTATATACACTACGTCCAACACAAGAAGGAAAGATAGACGTAGGCAATACCGTGTAGCATACGACGCAGACACGTAATAACAAATGCCCAAAATAACGGCATGCGATTTGATTGTAAGATGTTACATTTATTAAATAAGGCAACTTGTTCTAACTCGAAGCATAACTTATGGAAGTAATGGCGCAAGAGATAGCGCTTTTAGAAACACTTGTCATTTCAGCAATTCTGGTTATTGTTAGGTGTTGTATGTGCGATCAGCGTATCTATTTTTACGAGTGCCAAGCTGCACCTGTGCTCTGTTACGCCTTATACGTTTCAAATATCGTACGAGTACTGACTGACCGAACTGTATGTTGAAACTTGCTCTAATAACTTACTTGCGCGTATAGACCTGTGTATGTGTTTTTATGTATGTTGATGTAAGCTTGAATGAAAATATTCCCTTTTAGTCTGTCATTACTATTTCATGGGGTCACTTTGACTTTCAGTTTGGATTTCAGATCCCACTCGTCCTTTGTGCGTCTTTTTCCCAATTTCGCTGGAATAGGCCATTATTTATGGCTATTCATTCTTTTTCACTAGTTAGCATCGCCAGTGGCTGTTTTACCACAATTATCAGACCCTCGTTTCGTTTTCCTCTCTCTCGAAGTGTGCCTTCCATACGTGCTTCCTCTGAGCAAATCCAGACGGAGTTTTGCTATCGAGGCGATGTTTCTTGAAGATGGTACAACTACATTGACTCGGACGTACGGCCGAGAATGTGAAACACACGTTACCGCCAACTGAGACTGTTCCCCCTGCCTGGGACGACTCAGGTGATCATAAGAACCGCTACTGATTGCGCTAATGCGGATCACCAATGGTGTTGACCTCAAAGGAGACTATTGCGCGAACTTGCTCAGAGGCTCCGCCGCTGATATTCGCAAATATTATATTTATGCGTTGATACCTATTATTGACGTCGAATAATGGCTCGTATGATGTACTAGGTACGGAATATGCAATGGAATGTTCAATGGCGTGAACAATACGACCTAATTTGATGAGTTAGCCTAGCCTTGTTTATGTGGTATTCGAAAAATGCCTGCGACGCCGGTGAGCGTTTTCGACTCAACGTGACCAGTGATGGTAAGTGAAGTAAACGAGATGCAGACAGACTACGTTTAGGATTATCTTATCACCAATTCTGCATGTTCATATAGGATTATAATGAGGCCTTCCGAGTTCATAGATGCTAGCACGGACAGAAGCAGCATAGGTCGACATGCGACACATAGAATGTGATCCCTCACTTTAAATTTAAACCGCCTGTGTTCTTTTCCCTGACAGTCATTTCTCCATAGCGGAAGTGTAAATACTGCTAGACTCGTATTCAGCTTCGCTGAGGGGTTGGATTTTGACACCCCGGCAATTAAGACCTATAAGTGCTGAGTACAGAATTTTTCACTAGAGAGAATTATTCCGCCCGCTTGAACTCGGCGAAGGGATGTTATTGGATCTAGAGAGGCAGATCGACGATGTCTGAATGAGCACGGCATGCTCATATTGAAGATCGAACTTGGCTTGTATCCCGTCGAATGAAAATGCTGTCATCATTATGTGCTATTGACTCTTGTTTTTTGTAGTAATTCTAACGTGCTCGTAATAACACTTTTTTAATTTTATAGGTAGAGCTCGTACGTTTCAGTTGTGGTGCTAGTGCCCACTTAATCTTGAGACTAATTAGCTCATTCGCGTTCATTTAATTTTACTTATATATTACATTTGATGTTTATAAAATTCAATAAACGGCCATAATCTGCGACGTGTTAGTGTTAGACTCAAATGTATCGCTATTCAAGGTTAAATTAAAAAATAAAAGGCAGTATCGCTTACATTTTGAACAATATGAAGCTTATTAGCCCTACGTGATGTACAATTTTCTTGAGAGGACACCTTAAAATACTTCTTTCAGAAGACGACTGCTGACCGTTTGTTTTCATTTGTCGAACGATTTCTTAAATAGTACAGCGCAGGCGTGAGAGCTCTCTGAAACTGAAATATCAATACTATGCTCAACCGGGAAATAAATCACGAGACAATTTCTTACTCCATAGCCTTCCCATTGGCTAAAATAACTTAATTAATACGTGCATATCTGTAAAATATTTTCTAATAATGAATTATTTTTTTATTATTTCAATAATAATAAATTATTTTCGTAAATGTGAAACAACTGGATTGGCGCACAGACTGGCAAATTCTTTTTTTTTTCTTCAAATATACATATTATGAACCGCAGTGTAGCCAATTTCAATTAACTTTTTTCATGTTCGAAGCCTGTCGTGTTGATTTAATATAATTAGCACTTATTGCGATTGTAAGTTCCACTAACCACCTGACCACTAATTAGTTACCTTTATATTTTTCCCTAACTCGCAGATAACTTTTCAGTAGTAACCGTGTGTCAAGTGATATTGGTAAGCGTAAGTTTGGAATCATTTAAATACGCTGCATGCGAAAATTCTAATGGAATTGACTGCTGAACTGGCAGCAACTCAAAAGTTAAAAAATATTTTTTACTTTTTTTTTTTTTTCAATATTTTGGCGCCTCAAAACATTGACAAAGTTCAAAAGGCGCAAACAATCTCAAAAAAATAATCGGAGCTTATCTTATATTTCTTTCAAAACGGTCACCAATTTGATGAATTTGCCAGTTTTTAAATCTAAACCCCATTGAGAATTCCCCGATTTACCTCATGAAATCCCCCTTTGTGGTTTCTAGAAATCGCACTAAAGCCAGCGATGACACCGTTCAGGAAAAAGAACAAGTTTCTAATCTTCGTGGGAGTTCGTAAAGGATATGTCAAGCTTTAGCGTTCCACCCTGTATATATATATAAGAAAATCGAATGGAGGTGTACCAACGCGACGGCATAAGTCTATTATACAAATGGTATCTAGGTCGATCGTCTGAAAATGGTTTATCCACAGTATAGGTTATCCTCTATAGTCATCGATTTATATGTACGTACACTCGGGCAGCGCAGTAGTACCCACTTCACTGCTACTCGATGGGCTTGGTTTGCATCTTACCTATTCTTTCGTTACACTCGTTTAGCGACGCAGTTGTAGATTGATTTTCTATAAGATAGGCTTTCCGCTCATAAGACTCGCTCAGTGCATCGACCCAAGTTCGTCGGTGATAGACCCAATAGATGGTGATGCCATCACCGCTGTCGCGTCGGCACAGCATCCAGCAACCTCAGTCACCGTCTGACTCAACAAGTGGGCACCAGCAAGTGCCCACAACCCCAAAAAAGGATGCCTCGCTTCAACGCATTAACCCCATTCAGCGTTTGGTAAATGACCGACGCGACTGGCGATGCTGAAGACGCAACTCCGGCTAGTTCCCCATTCCCTGCGTTCTCTCAGTCTCTCGTTAGCTAAACAAGACCACAGCACAGTCGCCACACCGGTGAAGCGGGGCCGTCTTGCTGAAGTCATGCTTTCTCGGGCAAGTTAGAGCCCCATGAGGAAGAGGCCGATGCGGGTGGAAAAGACACTTGGCGCCACACAGGGAATGGAACAATTTCTTTAGCTCCCACCACCTCATTCTCTGCTGCTGCAGCTGAGACCTTAAATGAGACAGGCCACAAAAGAAACGAGCAAGCAAAAGGCCGACACCGGAGTGCACTTAAGCAGTACGTAACTTTGTACAAAATGGATGTTAGTGCCACAGTTCTCAATTGAGAGCCAGGAAATAGAGGTAATTATGTAAAGGGATACAGTGAAAGAACATAGATGCAACATAAGAAGGAAGAAGAAAACTGATATTCGTACCCGTTGCTGTCAACGGTGCCGAAAGAGTAAAAAAAAGTAGATGAGCAGAATGCTTAGTAAATAATATGCTGGTAAATTTAAACGTGTTGGCCAAAAAAAAAGGTTCAAAGTCAACATTTTCTACGCTTCATTGAAAAGACCTTGATGAATGATTCTCTTGCAAATTTTACCGCATTTCAAATGTTGTCTATGGTCAGTAACATACAATATACATGGCCTTGCGTATTGCTTCGGGTATTTTGGGGATGCCTAAGTATTTACTGAGTAATTTTAGTGATTTTTTTGTTAATAAATTTGAAATCGCTGCACTTTTTTTAACTGAACATTACAGCTTTGTTTAACGTACATACGTGATTCAAGTTCAACTCACGTTTTATAATGGGTTCCATAAACGGCATTTGACTTTTATTAGTCTACGAAACGGTCCCCTGTCTAAACATAGTCTGGTCTTAATGAAACCGACGAGGAAAGATTTCAGCAACGGCGAACAGAATAGATGCAAAAAAAGTCCTGTTTCGGCCATCTCATGGCCTCATCATGCGGTCATGGTGCACAGGCTGGGGGGTGCGTCGGGCTTTATAGCTATCCTCAACACCTGTGTCTGATCATGCTTGCGTTCAGATTGCGGTTTTGCCCACGAAAATCTACTGACAAAGCGATGAAACATGCAAACATGAAAAAGGTGCTTTTACCATAGAATTAAATCGAAGTTTAGCCGATGCATTTCCATGTTTAGAACGCGTCGTTTACTAATACGTTAATCGGGTCAATTTTTTGCGCACTAATACTCTCTTATTTCATATAATTAAAAAAGAAGCTTCTACGACAAACGTTTTGATGCGTATAGACGTATGTGAGATTCGATTTCTGTAAAGTATTTTACGTAAATGGTGTAATTTCATGTACTGGTGACTCGTAAGTAACGTAACGCACGAGTATTATAGCAAGGTGGCAAAAAATAAAGTGAATTTAAAGGAAGATAGGCGGTTTGAGTTCTCGAACTCAATCGTATGTTTGATTTGATCATAAGTCATCATCATGATGATCATAAGTGGTAGTAGATCTTATCTCTGATACAATTTCTTAGATTCCCTCGATTATCTTTTCCGTTTAGGTTTGCCTTGAACTATGGAAAAAAATAAAAGTCGGACACTGCGGTGCCGGACACTAGACGGCATTTTTCTATAGAAAAACGCAATACAAAGGACAGACATATACTGACGGACGGCACCATGTATCCTTTCCGCAACAACTTTCTGGTACTTTTTAGTAAGTGTGAAACTACTAGACGTTAAAATGCCCAACTCTCCAGTAGTTGAAAGAGATGGTAAAAATGAGCTTGGTTGTTGATCTGCATTTCTTGGATCTGGATTTGCCCTACAAACTACAATTAAGCGATTGTATCATTGTGGCCAGCCCCGTAGGGGTAAGTTGATCATTCTCAGACATGGGTTGGTTTGTATTTTGCATCGTTTTTTGTCCATACTGGATTAGGACAAATCATCCAGAATGAACGATGTGCTCGTGATGCGTTCATCTTCGTGATGTTGTTGCCACCGCTGGTGCGGTCGGCCTTCGAACGTACCCTAATCCCTAAAACCTTTTTGCTGCAATGATATCACTTGCGAATATCTAATTCGGTCCTTGACACGGTGGATAGTGCATCCGAGCGAATATGCCATTTGGGTTTTCAGAACGAAATAGGAACAGAAGTCTCTTTGTTTGAAGCACTCGCTAATGGTCAAAGCTCAAGTGTAAATGCTCAGAAGGGGGAGTGGCACCATCCATACGATTGCGGGGCGGCTTTAGCTTGGACATTTTATCAGAGCTTTTTTAATTAAAAAAAAAAAAAAAAAAAAAAAAAAACAATTCATCTAGTTCATTTTAACAAATAAAAGATTTTGAAAATAGGCTAATATATACCCGAACGATTACATATAGAAACGCATTAGATTCTAGTAAATACGGGATAGAGCTGGATTTAGATAGGTAACTAAATTGAAAACCTGAGCGTTATTGCTACTAACGTGACAGACTCGACAGAACTGTTTACCACTAGGGATCAGGCATTGACAAACTTCATGAGAGTTTAATAGTAATAACCCAACTATTTATGCGTCCCGTCATTGTTCAGAACGCCAATTTAATTCATGGCAAATTGCTTTATCTAACAATGCATACAGTGAACCACTGTACTTTGTTGTACGAGTAACGATTGTGATTGATCTGATTGAGCGCCGTTTATCGGTAGTTGATTATTCGTTTTAGCCCTCACGGGAGGAGCTTTACATATTTAATTGTTACTCATTTCTCCTGCCTATGTTGTTGCAGATGTGTTAGGTTCATCTTGCAGAACTCACCAGTAACGATTGCTTCGAGGATAATTCCACTTTGGTCCTTTTCTTTCTACCGTTCGCTAATGCATTGTCTTCACGCTGTCTGAAGTTTGTTCTCAGCCATCTGAATAACTTCCCTACTATAAGCGAATATAGACGCAAAAGGGAGGTATACATGTTCAAAGCCTGTGTGAACTTTTGCTCTCGTTTTAAAATTAGTGGCAATTAACGTCCACGGACTTTTGCGCAATACAGCCTGCGAAGATAGCACCTTTGTACAGAGCCTGTTACTTTAGCTATTATTGGAAGTGAACAGAAGTTTAGTTTCAATAGTAAGTAGACACGCTGAATATCGTTAAGGGTAATGAGGCTTACATTTTTGTAGTGGCATCACGAAGAACTCGTGCTCGTGCTCGTGCTCGTGCTTGTCGACAAGCACTTTGGGAAAATACGTTCCACCAATAGTCGCAAGGACAGCACTGTCTATGTAGAAATGCTTGAAGGCGCGAGAGCGGTTACATAGGGCGATAATAAACCGTATCGGAGAAATTACATTGCAAACGTTCGACTTTCCTACAGCTTGTATGGATATCGAACTAAAATAGAACTCGTAGGAGCATTCTTCGTTTGGCTATGAACGAGCTAAGTGAACAGCAAGGATTTTGTTGTGTCTTCAGAAAAGAAATGTCGTGATCTTTGCAGAAATGCTGCCGTTACGTGCTATGCTCTTCAGATTATTAGATATTTTGCGCTTATTGTTCTTCTCTGTCCGTATCTCTTATAACGTTTTATTAACTCAGACTGAATCTTTTTTCATTAATAACGACAACACTCTAGTAGATGCCTGTGATTCGACAATTTTCGATGCTCTCCGTTAATTTGTAACCGATGCTTAAGCGCATCGGAGCTTCACAATAATCCGCGTATCTTCTTTTCCATAAATATTGTCAGAAGTCACTCTAAATAGCGGTCGCTTGCTCCTTGTCCGTTGGGCTTTAAATGATATTATTAAAGAGACGGACCTTTCCCGTCAAATGTTCTAGTACAAGTTTTTTCTGATTTGTCTTTTTTCCCTTCATTTTTTTTTCATCAACTTTTCGATAACTTTAGATCTTAACCTTTACTTCGATATATACATATATATATAGTAGCGCTGAGAATTCTGCTTACGGCAGCAGATTTGTCATATGATAGATCTAATAGAATTGAACCCTAATGTGATGAACGAATTGAGCCCCCTCCAAAAAAAAGTTCGAAAAGTCAATCGTGCGTAATATTGAAGCGAAATCTATAGCTCTCGTATAATATCTCGATTTCCGACTCCGTCAGCCGAGATGTTTGTATAAGATTCCTTTACATAACGTTCTATTGCGATTGTAGTTAGAACTCGCATATTCCAGTCCTGTGAGATCCGACATTTTCGATTTAATTCACGCAATAATGAAATCACTACGACTAAATTCCGCGCGTTTTTTTTTTTGTATACAGAAATTTGACATGATATCTATATATTAGATAGATATTAACATTAAATCAAACGTGCAAACTTTTTACTTATTAGGCCTTGTATGTAATGCTTTTGGCCCTTCTATTCTTTCAATCATTTTTTCGAAACTTAGCTTTAAAATTCGTTTAAAGGACACTAATTCTGTCTCTATTCGAAACGTAAGTGTTGTATCAATGATTACATGATATCTATGCATGTACCGATATAAAACAGACATTCACTCCACATTGATTCGATCATGAGGTATTGATATGCTATTACTTGTGGTCCCCTCTACTCTGCATGCATATCACATTTGTTCTTAAGGCACACGATCGATTACGTACATAATACTTTACTTAGACGTTCCTAAGTTTCTTTATATATTTATTTAGTATCTTGGGTAAATCAAAACCCATTTGCAAACCATCAGGCACCCAAACAGTTTTTCCCTGAATAAATACAACGATAAATATTCATAGAAGGATCGATAGTAAATTTGAACGGAACATTGTTTCGACATATCTACACCTTTGATTTTTTGTTTGCCCCAAACATTTAGCGGTATGTGCCCTTCTCTGTAGCAGTCAGGCAAAGTAAAATTTTACTCCACGTACGTTTTATATTAATAGATCAATTTTTTTTAGTGGGGTGCCTACGAAGAAGATCGTAGCTCTTAAAGACTCTAATGCCACGCGACTTTTGGTACACATTATTTGCACGTAACGTCAGACATTACCCTTTAGGTGGTCCTCATCTTCATACCGTTTAGCGATGTTACTCTTCGGAATTATGTTGTCCCTAGCAGCATCGGTCCCACCATTAAGTTTTTTTTAGAACCAGATTACCTGTAATCTGCAAAAAGTGTTCTTCAAAGAATTACCTTTCAGGGTGAGGGTCTCAATGCTAAAGCGGACCAAAAAACTTACATAACCCTATCTCACAATATACTGTAAGGAACTGTCCCCACTACAATTATTCTTATTATATCATCATTTGTATCTAAAAACCTTCGAGGATAAATACCTCGAACCGAAATTCACCTTCTTTTTTTTACACTCATCTAGCCATGTTGAATTGAAAAATGACTGTGAATAGAATTGACTAACGGGATGCCAGACGACGTACGTATTTAGCGATCGGGCAAACGTTGCAATAAGTTCTGTGGAACTTCGCCATGTGGCCCGGGTTTTACACGATCATACTGTTATCAGCTTCGGTCTTAGCTGAGCTCTCATATGGTATCAATTTGATGCAAAAGCCATTTTTTATCATTTTCTCCCGGAAACGATAGCAATTCCACAGCGATATAATTGTGGTGCTACCAAAACGATGCAGGAGGTCACTAATCGCGTGCATTCAAGTTAGTAATACTATTTTAGAATATAAAAATGTCGGTTTCAATTTTGTCGTAAAGACGGCCAATATACATTTGTCAGTTCATTATAATTTACCCTATTATCTTACTATAACTACATTTTGGAGTTCAACAAGAGAGCTTCAACAACACATACGGAAATGTTCAGCAAATCTATTTACGGAACATATTCACATGAATAATTTCCGAGCCAAACGGCTTAAGTCTACATTCCGACAAGAGTTCTGAGTACCGTTCGGGTAGAAGAGTCTTAGTCTATTTCAACACATATAGCTCTTTCATTCGTTTAATGATCTGTTGGTTATATTTGTAAAGCCAATTTCCTCGATTTCAATCAAAGAGGGTTCAAACATTTTTACGAAGACCTTTAATTTAATATGTTCATTTTGTAGTAGAGTTTTTATATAACGCGTTCGCTGGTATTCACAGCCCAAGCGATCGTCCTATAAAGATTTGGCTTCTCTAGATTGGAGATTCTGAATTATTTTCCAAAGCTATCGAAAAAAGCTTAACATATTGAGAACTATATACCTAGGACCCATGCAGTGGTTGTAATGCCGTTATTGCTTTAGGCATGGATAAAAGTAACAAAAAAACCAATAACATATAGTACTTTTATAAGAGTATTAAAATACGTGAGGAGAAGCAATGTCTTTAGCTCCAAGTGTAAACAAGAGAACCAAGAAGCCCTGGGATGACACGAAATATTAGTTATAAATCACTCGGAACCGAATCATCTCAGATAATCACAAAGTTGTTGGTTCTATTCAGTTGACTGTATGGAGTCTTAGCTATATTTCTACGAGACCTGTTGCGTATAGCTTCCTTTTCGATTTTTGTTGGCCTGAGTTTGAAATTAGGACAGTTATTCTTGTAATATTAGCATTTTCAACCAAGATATTCCCGCTACGGATATTCTCTGACCACGGGCGTGCACATTATAAATAGATCACACCACCATTATGCCTATAGTTCTGAAAACAGTAAAAGGTGACTGAAATTAATAGGCGGTGCAGGAACTTGTTATAATAATAGCAGAAACGTGAAACTGAAAAGTAATTGAGCATCATAATTGGAATAGATCGTTGAATACGCATTATAGACCCAAACTCGTATGTTCTGCTCATTCGAAAAAAAAAAGAGTCTTGTAAATTTGTTTCGTAGCAGTCCCGCAAATACGCTCGACTACTTATCGTTCAGCTAAGATATAAAACAATTTTGCTAATATATTATGGATGGAGTGATATATCATAATCAATAATTCCTGTTAGGCAAATATTGCCTGGTAACCGTGCGGAAATAATACAGATATAGCTTACATTGCCATGAAAAAAGGGATTAAGGTAAATAAAATTAAGGACCTTCAGTTTTATCACAGCTTCGAGCAGCCTCCCTGATAAACAGGATCACAATTTGTTAAAGCCACATATATAGAAATGATATCTTTTTTTTTTCTTTATTCCTGGATTTTTAGAAAAATATTCAGCAACATCCGCTTGAGTTACGCATGAGTCGTGCTACCACGATTGTTTGTTTATCGCTTAAACTTCTCGGTTACGAGGACGGACAACCAGCGTACTATCATTTTTAAATCGTAAGCCAAATCAGTAATGCCTTACAATTCTTGTATAACTAAAATGATTATCTAATATGTACCCGCCCAAACTGTACGTTCCCAATTCATAATGATTTTCGGCCGGGCTGTAAGTGCTCTATTCGGGCTACAAGATGCAATTTTCCCTACCGCACGTAACTACATAGGCATTAAACCTAGACCACAACGTGTTCCTAGGATTAGTAGGCAAATATGTTACCCACTAAGCTATCGTAGGAACAGGCAGTAGCGTAACAACAAAGACATAGTACTCTTGAACACCTGAGCACTAGCACGAATAGGGCACGTTGCCGATGTTTCACTTAGCGCGATAATACCATATATTAGTGTAGCTAAATGGGAACACCTAAGAATAAAATGCTTGTAAATTCATTGTGATATATAGCGAAGATATACAGCTCAGCAATGATTCTCAAAATATTATAAACGTGAATTTATTTCCATAACAAGGACGTGATCACCACCGAAGGACAGGGTTTTGTCCGCCATAGAGTTATCTAGCTCTTTTTGATTGCGACCACACAGATAATACACATACGCTGTATTTGTTATTGACAGTTCGATTAAAGCGACAACTCGAAAAAGCAGAAGCCAATGAAACGTACGAAGGAAGCGGCAAAATTCGGACAGTATGTAGTTTCGCCATTTACAATTGTGCCATTGTCGGCCGCGTATTAGCCAATTGTTTTCATCCGATTTGATTTACATGCATTTATAATGTAGTGTAATAGGTGCAATGATCTTCCGTAGAAGGCTAAGTTAGCGGGATCATTTTGAGACGTTACTATGCTTATGAAGCGTTTTCGAAATACTTCCAAGTTCAATCTGATCCATGGTGGATGGCAGGCTAGATAGTTGTTGTGAATGTACTTCATGAATAAAACAGCGGAACTTCTTTGGATCGCCCTTCGATCGCGATTGGATGTTTACGGCAATCATATCGGCGAAAGGGTATTCAACAATGGAATTAGTTGTAGGGATCGATTCCCCGTACGAGTATTATGAGTTCTACATTTGTTTCCCGCGAGGTATCGCCTCAGACTCTAAATATATGTACGCTATTCACAATTTTCGGTTTTATTGACTGTCTGATCTTGAACGTTCTGAACGGCTATGATCACTGGACGTGACCTACGCTTGTTCAAATACGCGGCGGGGAGGCAACTTCCTGTACTGCAAAACATGGACGTGTTATTTCAGATTCGTAAGAATTCGTGCTGCCACCGTAATTTATGGTCGGCGGCGTTTTTGGCGATAACGCCAATGGGGTAGCGACATTTTTGCCATTTAGTGTGGGCATACATATTGGCATATGTATTCATCGACTTCCAAAGGTCGTCACCTGGCAGCGGTGTCGTGACATTTTGGAGGTTCTTTCCTCCAATGATCAAGACTTCCCCAGCGTAATCATGTAGGCAGAGGCGATTAACAACTGTAAGCAACAACGGCTCACCGTGAATGAATCCGTGAAGTTCCGGATAAACACGATTCTAGAAAACAGGCTCATTACAATAATTTGCTAATTATAAAAAATCATTATAAAATGACCTTACAGTTACTGAACAAATTAGCGTGTTAGTGATTTCATTTTTGTAGAGCAACGGATTAGATGTTTTCAATCCACAAGGTCTGAAACATAAATTTAGGACATATTATTATGACCGGTCTTGTATATTATTATGGCGAAATGCACTATATAAGACTTAGTTAATGAAGAATTTAAGCCCTTCAGGAAACTGTCCAGTCTAGGAGCTACTGATTTCAACATTAAATATATCATACCTTTTTTTTTTTTTTTTTAGCTGGCTGTCAGCAGTCCCTTCTTGTTTTGCGGCTACTGCGGACAATAGAAAAGAACCAAGCAGAGGAAGCGATTATGACGAAATTTCCTATTAGTCCGATACATCGATGCATGTCTATATCCGGATTCATACTTAAAGCAATATATATTGTAGATCACAGATGGTCCACATAAAGCTATCGGAAAACTTTTGAATCGCTAACAGCAGCGTGTAAGAGATAGACAAGCAGCGGTATAACTCGTTCGTTCGTTGTTTTACTACAGTGCTTCTCTCGGCTCGAACACTGGTAGCTCTGTTTGTGATAACCTAATATCATTTCGAAGTTCTACCAATTTTACTATTAAACCAAAACGATTAAAGCAGAACCAGAATCACTATTATTATAGAAATTAAAATTAAGCTTAAAATAAAAATTAGTGCACATAGTAACTAACCTGTATAATGACGGGGAGCAGAATTTGCATTTTACCTGTTTTGCCTTTAAATTAATAGATGTAATTTATCGATACCAAAGCTGACCTAAGGCAACGTTCGGGTACAGACATTCTGGCAGTGTTATGCTGTACTAACCTATTAGCCTAAATGGGGCGAATTTAATGGTCCTGGCTGCGGTTAAGCATTGTTCCAGAAACCCAGTACCTTGCAAAAGTCAATTTATTGTTTACTATCTATCTTCCGGTTGATAATTTTCGATTTTGTTCACGGTTGCGCATCACACAACACAGTGACTCAATTATTCTTATTAAAGTAACGCGTTTCAGATGTTTTACCCCGTCCTCTGCGACAAATATCTCTTTCCCAATTCAATTACCTTAAAATGGTGGTATATTGTACCCATTAATCCGTTGTTATTTACTGAAACTGACATGTCGCTTTCCGCATACTTGCATTGCTGTATCCGGTCAGAATAAAGGCCACCAATGGGCAAAACGACGAACACAGCAAGGCCCATGGCAACCTTTTATGGCAGACCTATTTTTCTTTGATTGCGCGTTGTTCAAGATCGTACAATTAATATAAGTACATGTTCTGCCATAAAAAAAGAGATCTCTATTAAACGGAGTAAGGCTCGTCCGACCGAACCTCAACAACACATACAAAGACTAAACTAAAGCTACATGTGCTTTTTCGCATAAACTAACTGGCTATAATTTGTCGTGTGATTTGTTGATTTACTTACGGACGGATTTGTGATTAATTACGAATTAACCAACACAGGCAAGCCCTCATAGCGTCACTACGGACACACCGGTAAGAAATAACCGGCCACACCGCGTTTTTGCCCACTGCATTTTATATCAGGACATGCTAACATGAGGCAACCCCTTATAGCTAACTATTCGGCTCCCCGTCGTAACGTTTAAAATGTACCGGGACACCGAAAAAATGGTCACATAACGTCGTCTCATTCGAAATAAACTTAAAGCAACAACTCTATACAGATCACCTACTCAACTTCATTTTCAGCTACGCATATAGAAAGAAACAAATGTAGCTAGATACAGAGTGCCCAACCGTTTAATCGTGATTTGTTTTAATTACAAGTTTTGTGTTGAAGGAGGAAGGACATAGTACCGTTTTCATAATAGTAGTTCGACGTTCAAAGAATCGGCCATGCATTCAAGCATTTATGTAGTAGATGGTCGTTCGACGAAGCCCGTATTCTTTTAGATTGCAAACAAATAGGATTATTCTATTTTAAATTCAGTATTTCGAAGATAATAAAGTTCATTTGACCTTGTCACGATCTAGGTGCTTGCAAATATTCGAGCGACGGCCACCTAGTAGTCGAAGGGCTTGGTATCAAAGCCTAACGAAAAAAAAAATTCAAAACATACGATAAAATTTTATTTTATTTATTTCAGTTTTATATCAGTTTATTATCAACATCTTAAAAATTAACGGTAGAATACAGTTATAGGCATTACTCGAGTGAGTAAATTAATGCTACATTGAAGGCAAAATAGCGGATAAGGTTCGCGATATGAATCATAGCATTACGTGATAAGGAGAACTTATCGTACAACTGCGATTTTCCCATTTGCTATGAAGGGATGATAGTCTTAGAGGAATTCGGTCACAGTTGTTGTCTGCAAGCAGCTGTGCAATCGTATATTCAGTCGATTCTTCATTATTACTAACTTTGTATAAAAAAAAGAAAACGATGAGGTCGATAAAAAGTATATTAATCAGTAACTTATGCAATTATTAAGGACGCTCGCTGGTCAGCTTGGCGAGAACCGCCAAGTTCAAAATGTAGCCATGGTAAAGCGAGTACTGTTAACAACTGATAGAAAAACAAACTATGATAAAATAATAGCTGAATCATCTACTTGATCAAAGTGAACGTTGTCTCAAGTGACCCATTCGGAAAACGTGTTTGGCCAATGCCGAAACGCCCGAAATGATTGGGTCTGCGAACTTGCTTCTAACTTGAATCCCAACATAACAATGAGAAGTACAAAGCAACTGGCTATAAAAATACAAAAACAATACTGGAATTTGAATTTGCTTAATTTAAAATTGCCACTATTGGAGAGCTGGCTGAGAGCTCTGATAGTGAGGCACATATAACTGTAATTAATGAAAAAAACTAAAGTTACAGAACAGAATTATAATTAATCTGTGATTGGCATCTCACGCAACGAGCGAACACTTCATTCAGCTGGAACCCTTCGGCCAGCTAAATGATTTAGAACGATAAAGCCGATAAGGCGCGTAAAGACCAAAGGCCGCCGAGTCAAACAAATGCTTGCCAGACTCGAACCGTAACCAGTACTGAATGATTTAATGCACCGGCAGCTTCACTTATCCGCGAAAAAAATTGTCTCTGATATATCGAAACGAATGGATTTATAGCGGACGCTTTAGTAAATTTACGTGTTTTTAAACCTGAAACCTTTCAACTCAAGATCAGAAAAATATACTCCAGCATTTCTATGTGAATCAACAGCCACCATTTCCACACCTTTCGTTCACCGCACGTTCGATGTACTGCACGATAAACTGATCCTTCTGTAGATAGAAAAATAGAGGCTTCCATTGTTAGACTTCAGGCGCAGTAGAGGCCCACGCCATTACTGGGGGTAGCGCATGAATTGACGATGAAATCATAGAATTTATTGCATCTCATCATGATTTATAATTATCAGTTCCTGAGCCTTGAATGAAAGTCTAATAACGATAATTGAGTGCGGTAAAATCCCGAAAAGATTCATAGCTTGTGAAAATTTCAAACACATTTAGTCGTCGGTAAATACTGATTTTATTGCCGGCGCATTATCAGCACCCGCTTACTGACTATGTCGTACTCGATTTTAGCGCGTAACTATGATCAGTGTCGAAGAGTAGAAAGGAAACAGTATCGCTGAAGGTGGGTCAATAATATTATATATATATATATATATATATATATATATATATATATACATAGACAAAACTGTACAGGCTTACCTAATTACGCAAGCACAACGTATTTTATCAACGGATCATAGCCGATAGAGCTAGAATGTTGGTAAGTGGCGGCGAACGACCACCGTTCACATACAGTCATACAGAAACTCGATTATTTCTTAGTTATCAGAATTCGTTACCCTTAGCCTTAAGGTGGCTGGAAAACGGTTCTAGTAGAACCGAAAGTATATTTCAAGGTTGTCGAAAAAACCTCGGAGAAATAATGTACCTACATGCCTCGAAGCGTGGGTCCCGTAAAGACTGGATGCTCGATTGTATCATGGCTCATCGAAGTACAAGAAAGTGGTGGAGTCAAACGGCTGAGACGATCCCTCGATCGGTCCTTGAGAATGGCTGGCTCACCCCAGGTCTCAGCACACAGCTATATGAGCTGATCGCGAACGGCAGAGTTAGTGTTCAACCGCGTTCTCACAGGGAAAAAAAATACACATATAATATATATAATTTGCAGAAGTGTGTCGACGAAAAAATATATGGAACATAAAGATGCTGATCTCAGTTCACCCTGTCGATATAAATTAATCTGCTTCCGGCATGAAAATCACGAAAGATTCTGCATTAAGTGGAACTGTCATGGAATCCATTCGTCTACGTTCTATTCAGTTACGGTCCGACTGACAGCGTCAAACTGGCAACGCATATAGTTTTCCGTCCTCTCTAACGATAACGAACACCTGGGTCGGATCACGTAGTCAAGGTATTTTGGCTGGTTGGCCTCCGTGCTCGACATTGCAGTTCCTTAGCACTTAATTAACCGCTCGTTCCGAAACACTATTTAGAGGCACGCAGAACACCCGGTGTGTATGAAATTCGCATTGCATCATGGTCACCACCATGATACTTGCATTTATGATTCTTTAGATTGTACACATAGGAAAACGTATTTAGTTAAAATATAGGCAATGACCATATTCCCACTTACCGCAGAATGTAGCATTGCGCTTAAAATCTAGCAAGCGAGTATTCCGCGGCCAGTTTGTTTTATGCCGCTTAGCCGGAACTGTTCACGTCTGGTACTAAAAGACTTGTTTGTAAATATTAATTTGCCATCTATTGGAAGAAGTGATGATGCTCCGTTAGCGCCACATCTGGACAAATATGCTGAGCGGAAAAGCACTAAAGCTTTTCCAGGGCGGCTCTAATGAACTTTACCACATATTTACTTGGAGAAGGACGACTTAATGTTTTCCTCTGGACCTGTTCTGTTGACTAGCCTCTTTCAATCCTTATTATTTATGTTGTTTATCCAGTGTAAATGACTTTCGAGTTTTAACGAATGCAAATTATTCAGAATGGAGATCTGGCTTAACACTGCACTTGAGGGTTTTTCTCCAAACTGTTCAATATTTTCTTGGCTTCGTATTGATATTGTGGAAGCACTTTCGATTGGAAGGAACGTATCATTATCGATAGCTACTGTTTGGGGCTAGGTTAGGTGCTAGCAGACTTCTTGACGACGGTATCTTTTGGGAAGTGCCTTTAGGCCTTTTCCATCGAGCTCTGATGCCCAATTGGGGCAGGATACATTTGTTAGTTACAATTCTGAGCAGTACTCTCAGGCATGGAATTTACGCCGTACATAGCACAAATATGTTGAATTGTGTCGACGGCATTCTGATCTCGTCAGAAGGCGAACTAGAGTAAAGAATATTGCAAGAAAACACATTGAAAAGCTAAAATTGTTGCAGCAAATGAAAGAAACTATATTTGGGAAATAGCCTTGCTGTACGTAATGCAAGCTGAGCGCAAGCCCAAAACAGGATCGGTATTATAGATGTGTATTCAGCTAATGGTCTTTCAACTATTAGATACACTAGAGAAACGAATCGTATTTTCTATATGTTAGTGTAAGACAGATATATA